>NC_134358.1:51447714-51520214 GCF_048569485.1 Anomaloglossus baeobatrachus
GTCTTTTGCTTTTGGGTTGATATGCACATGTCTGACCAAAGCATGTTCATCTCTGGTACACAGAACCAGTCTCCTTCCTGAGCGGTATGTGGCTGGACATTCCCATCTTGTTTGTACATGCATATAATTGTTTGAACAGATGAACGAAGCACCTTCAGATATATGGAAATATAACCCAAGGATGAACTAGACTTGTGCAAGTCCACAATTATCTCTCTGAGATCTTGGCTTATTTCTTTTGTCTTTCCCATGATGCTCCTCTTCCCCTCTGCCACCTGCGGGCGCCCTCTCCCCCTCCGCCACCTGCGGGCTCCCTCTCCCTCTCCGCCACCTGCGGGCGCCCTCGCCCCCTCCGCCACCTGCGGGCGCCCTCCACCCCCTTCGGGCGCCCTCCCCCCCCTCCGTCACCTGCGGGCACCCTCCGCCACCTGCGGGCGCCCTTCCACCCTCCGCTACCTGCGGGCACCCCTCCACCACCTGCCTGCACCCTCTCCACTCAGCCACACTCGCCCTCTCCCCTCCGCCACCTGCCTGCACCCTCTCCACTCCGCCACCTGCCTGCACCCTCTCCACTCAGCCACACTCGCCCTCTCCCCTACGCCACCTGCCTGCACCCTCTCCCCTCCGCCACCTCCTGCACCCTCTCCCCTCCGCCACCTGCCTGCACCCTCTCAACTACCGCCACCTGCCTGCACCCTCTCCACTCCGCCACGCTCGCGCTCTCCACTGCATTACATTACAATGGCAACATTTGGAACAAAAATGGTTAAGCAACTGGAATTAATTGCACAACCCCAATAAATAATAGACATGTGCAGTAAATCTAAAGACATTTTGGAGCCCATCTGCAAGTTAAGTGTCTGAAGTCATGATACACACGAGCAGGTCATTAATTATAGCAATGTCCTGAGTAACTGTTATGGTTATTGTTGCCATCACTGTAAACAAGAACAATACAAACAGCAGTGACTATAGCCGGGCTGCTGACGCTGCGTCCATGGACCGTCTCCCATTTACAACTATTAGATGAGCAGTTTTGTTAATTTTCTGATAAGTGATACTACCGATAACGCACGACAGAAGTCAAACCATGATCACCGACATACTGAACATGCAAAATGACGACGAGCAAAAATTTGCAAGCTAATTTACAGCAAGTGTGACGAGAGACTACGTATGGCCCCCGAACAGGTAAGAAGTGGACAAATGGAGCCAATCAAAGTGACCTTATTCCCCATAATATATCTGGAGAACATTTTCTTACAACTCTGCAGGTGATGAGAGGAAAACAGATTACGAGGAACAGTTAGGGAAGGAGAACGTGTGTTTTTAGAGGGCGCTTAAAACTGAGGATACTGGGAATTAACTAGATTATTAGGGGTAGTGCACTCCACAGAACTGGTGCAGCACGGGAGAAGTCCTAGAGGAAAAAGTGGAGGATGTTAGTCTTAACCCCTTAAGGACGAAGCCAGTTTTGTCCTTAATGCCCAGGCCATTTTTTGCAATTCTGACCAGTGTCACTTTATGAGGTTATAACTCTGGAACGCTTCAACAGATCCCAATGATTCTGACATTGTTTTTTCGTGACATATTGTACTTCATGATAGTTATAAATTTAGAACGATATTTTTTGCTTTTATTTGTGAAAAAAAATCGGAAATTTGATTAAAATTTTGAAAATTTTGCAATTTTCAAACTTTTAATTTTTATGCCCTTAAGGCTGCTTTCACACCTCCGGTTTCTGCAATGCGGCACACTCCGGCACTTTGCAGGAAAATCGCAACCTTTTTTTTTGCTGCCGGTTGCGTTTTTTCCGCATAGACTTTAATTAGTGCCACATTGTGCTGCATGGCCTTGCGTTCCATCTGGTTTTTACCGCATACGGCAGATTTAGCCGATGCGGCGGCCGGATGGAACGTTGCCTAGCACGTTTTTTCGTGCGGCAAAAAAAAAACGCATCGCGCCGCATTCGGCCGATGCGGCGCATTTTTCAATTCATGCCTATGGCGGCCGGATGCGGCGCGATGCGGCAAAAACCGCATCCAGCCGCCGCATGCGGTTTTTGCCACTGCGCATGCTCAGTAGCATGCCGCAAGCGGAAAAAAACGGACGGGCCGCAAGGGAAAAACTTATGCAAAGGATGCGGTGTTTTCACCGCATCCGTTGCATAGCTTGCACAGCCGGATTGAGCCGCAGAGCTCAAGCCGAATGTGTGAAAGCAGCCTAACCCAGAGAGTTATGTCACACAAAACAGTTAATAAATAACATTTCCCACTTGTCTACTTTACATTAGCGCAATTTCTGAAACAAAATGTTTTGGGGTTAGGAAGTTAGAAGGGGTCAAAGTTCATCTGCAATTTCCCATTTTTTCAACAAAAGTCACAAAACCATTTTTTTAGGGACCACATCACATTTGAAGTGACTTTGAGAGGCCTAGGTGACAGAAAATACCTAAAATTGACAATTCTCAAAACAGCACCCCTCAAAGTACTCAAAACACATCCAAGAAGTTTATTAACCCTTCAGGTGCTTCACAGGAACTAAAGCAAAGTGGAATAAAAAAAAAGCAAAAAATAAAATTTTACCTAAAATGTTGCTCTACCCCAAATTTATTCACTTTTAGAAGAAATAACACAACAAAATGAACCCCAAAACTTGTTACCCCACTTTCTTATGAACGCACAGATACCCCACATGTGGTCAGAAACCTTTGTTTGGACAAATGGGAGGGCTCGGACCAGAAGGAGCAATATTTGAATTTTGGAAAGCAAATTTGGCTCAAATAAATTGCGGGCACCATGTTGCATTTACATGTCCGCTAAGGTACCTAATCAGCAGAAACCCCTCAAAAGTGACCCCATTTTGGAAACTGGACCTCTCAAGGCTTCTATCTAGGGGTATAGTGAGCATTTTGGATCCACAGGTACTTCACAGATTTTGATAACGTTACATTGTCACATTGCAAATTTTCATTTTTTTCTCAAAAATGTTGTTTTACCATCATTTTTTTCACTTTTTCAAGAGGTAATTCCAAAAATTTGACGCCAATGTTTGTTACCCACTTTTTTATGAGCACGGTGATACCTCACATGTGGTGTGAAACCTTTGTTTGGAGAAATGGGAGGGCTTGGAACGGAAGGAGCAATATTTGAATTTTGGAAAGAAAATTTGGCTGAAAAAGATTGCGGGCGCCATGTCGCATTTGGAGGACCCCTAAGGTATGTAAACAGCAAAAAACCACCACAAGTGACCCCATATTGGAAACTAGGCCCCTCAAGGAATTTATTTAGATGTTTGGTGAGTACCCTGAACCTCCAGGTGCTTTACAGAAGTTTATAATGTTGAGCCATGAAAATAAAAAAATAAAATTTTACCACAAAATTGTTACTTCAACCAGGTAGCTTTTTTTCACAAGGGTAACAGGAAAAAAATCACCATGAAATTTATTGCGCAATTTCTCCTGAGTTTGGTGATATCTTGTACGTGGTGGAAATCAGCTGTTTGGGCACACTGCAGGGCTCGGAAGAGAAGGAGTGCAATTTGACTGCAAAATTGGCTGGAATCAATAGCGGACGCCATGTTGCATTAGTAGAGCCCCTGAGGTGCCTAAGCAGTGGAGGTCCCCCACACAAGTGACCCCATTCTGGAAAATAGACCCCACAAAGAATTTATTTAGATGTTTGGCGAGTACCCTGAACCCCCAGGTGATTCACAAAAGTTTATAATGTTGAGCTGTGAAAATAAAAAAAGTATATTTTTACCACAAAATTGTTACTTCAACCAGATAGCTTTTTTTTTTTAACAAGAGTACACGGAAAAATATCAGTATAAAATTTATTGTGCAATTTCTCCTGAGTATGCTGATACCTTATGTGTGGTGGAAATCAACTGTTTGGGTGCACAGCAGGGCTCGGAAGGGAAAAAAAAGAGAATTTTGTTTACTTACCGTAAATTATTTTTCTTATAGTTCCGTCTTGGGAGACCCAGACCTTGGGTGTTTAGCTTCTGCCTCCGGAGGACACACAAAGTACTACACTTAAAAGTGTAGCTCCTCCCTCTGAGCTTATACACCCCCTGGTGAGCCAGTCCCAGCCAGTTTAGTGCAAAAGCTGAAGGAGAATAGCCACCCACAAGTAGAACAGAGCAAGAGCCGGAACGACCGGAGACTCTGTCCACGACAACAGCCGGTGAAAACACGCGGAACAAGGAAATTGCCAACAGGCAACAGCGAGGGTGCTGGGTCTCCCAAGACGGAACTATAAGAAAAAGAATTTACGGTAAGTAAACAAAATTCTCTTTTTCTTTATTGTTCCTTTGGGAGACCCAGACCTTGGGACGTTCCAAAGCAGTCCCTGGGTGGGAAATAAACAGAAAAACTAAGAAGTAGGCAGAACCTAACTTCACAAATGGGCGACCACCGCCTGAAGGATGAGTCTGCCCAAGCTCGCATCTGCCGAAGCATGAGCATGCACTTGGTAGTGCTTCGAGAAGGTATGCAGGCTAGTCCAAGTGGCAGCCTGACAGACTTGTTGAGCCGTAGCCTGGTGCCTAAAAGCCCAAGAGGCACCGACAGCTCTGGTCAAGTGTGCTTTGATCCCCGACGGGGGAGGCGCCTGCGTACTCTGGTAGGCGTCCGAGATGGTCGACCTAATCCAACGGGCTAAGGTCGGCTTAGAAGCAGGGAGGCCCTTGCGCCGACCTGTGGTTAGCACAAAAAGAGAGGTGCACCGCCTAAGCGCAGCGGTGCGAAACACATAGATCCGGAGAGCACGCACCAGATCTAGAGTATGTATAGCTTTTTCAAAGCGATGAACAGGGGCCGGACAGAAGGAAGGTAAGGTAACGTCCTGGTTAAGGTGGAAAGGAGAGACCACCTTAGGAAGGAAGTCCGGAGTCGGACGGAGAACCACCTTGTCTTGATGAAAGACTAAAAAAGGTGACTCCGAGGAGAGCGCAGCCAAATCAGAGAATCTCCTGAGAGAAGTTATGGCAACCAGAAAGGCCACTTTCTGTGAAAGACGGTACAAAGAAACCTCCCCAAGAGGCTCAAAGGGGGGTTTCTGCAAGACCGTGAGAACCAAGTTAAGGTCCCAGGGGTTCAAGGGCCGCCGGTAAGGCAGAATGATGTGATACGCGCCCTGCATGAAGGTGCGGACCTGAGCCAGCCGAGCAAGACGCCGCTGGAACAGAACTGACAGAGCCAAAACTTGTCCCTTGAGAGAGTTGAGGGACAGTCCTAGCTGCAGACCGGACTGTAGAAAAGACAGAAGAGTCGGCAAGGAAAATGGCCAAGGAGGATGGCCGGTAGAGCGACACCAGGACAGGAATATTTTCCAAGTCCTGTGATAGATCTTAGCGGAGGAAGACTTGCGTGCCCGAGTCATAGTGGAGATGACTTCAGGGGGGATACCAGAAGCCGTCAAAATCCAGGACTCAAGAGCCACGTCATCAATTTGAGGGCCGCAAAATTCGGGCGGAAAAACGGACCTTGCGAGAGTAGATCTGGATGGTCCGGGAGATGCCACGGCATCACTATGGACAGTTGGAGCAGGTCCGGATACCAAGCTCGCCTGGGCCAGTCCGATGCAATGAGGATGACTCGACGACCCTCCATTCTGATCTTGCGCAGGACTCTGGGCAAGAGAGCTAGAGGGGGAAACACGTAGGACAGACGAAACTTGGACCAGTCCTGAACCAGAGCGTCCGCGGCGAAGGCCTGAGGATCGTGGGAGCGAGCCACATAAACAGGAACTTTGTTGTTGTGACGGGATGCCATTAGGTCCACGTCCGGAGTGCCCCATTTGCGGCAGATCGACTGAAATACTGCCGGGTGCAGGGACCACTCGCCACCGTCCACGCTTTGACGGCTGAGATAATCTGCCTCCCAGTTGTCCACGCCTGGGATGTGGACTGCGGATATGGTGGACCTGGAGTCTTCCGCCCATTGAAGAATGCGTTGTACCTCCATCATTGCCAGCCGGCTGCGTGTCCCGCCTTGATGATTGATGTAGGCAACCGCTGTCGCGTTGTCTGACTGGACTCGAATGTGCCTGCCCGCCAGCAGGTGGTGAAAGGCTAGGAGAGCTAGAAACACGGCTCTGGTTTCCAGCACATTGATTGAAAGGGCTGACTCGGACGGAGTCCAAGTGCCCTGTGCTCTGTGGTGGAGACATACCGCTCCCCAGCCGGATAGACTGGCATTCGTGGTGAGAATCACCCAGGACGGGGCCAGGAAGGAGCGCCCTTGGGACAGGGAGAGGGGCCAAAGCCACCACTGAAGAGAGTTCCTGGTCCGTGGCGACAGAGCCACTAACTTGTGTAAGGAGGAAGGCCGCTTGTCCAAACAGCGGAGAATGTCCAGCTGCAGGGGGCGCAGATGGAACTGGGCAAAGGGAAGAGCCTCCATGGACGCCACCATTTGACCCAGCACCTGCATCAGACGCCTAGGGGTATAACGGCGGGGCCTCAGGAGAGAGCGCACCGCCAACTGGAGTGACAGCTATTTGTTTAAGAGCAACTTCACAAGTGCCGGCAAAGTCTCGAACTGCATCCCTAGGTACGTGAGACTCTGGGTCGGAGTCAGAGTGGATTTGGGAAGATTGACAAGCCACCCGAATTGGGCTAGAGTGGCGAGAGTGAGCGAGACACTCCGCTGACAGTCTGCGCTGGATGGAACCTTGACTAGAAGGTCGTCCAGGTAAGGGAGCACTGCCAACCCCTGGAAGTGCAGAACCGCAATCACTGCTGCCATGACCTTGGTGAATACCCGAGGGGCCGTGGCTAACCCGAAGGGAAGAGCCACGAATTGGAAATGATCTTTTCCTATTGCAAAGCGTAGCCAACGCTGGTGTGAAACTGCAATTGGCACATGTAGATAAGCATCTCTGATGTCGATGGATGTCAGGAAATCCCCTTGGGTCATTGAGGCAATGACTTATCGCAGAGACTCCATGTGAAAGTGCCGCACCCGAACATGCTTGTTGAGAAGCTTGAGATCCAGGATGGGCCGGAAGTTACCGTCCTTTTTGGGAACTAGGAAGAGGTTTGCGTAAAAACCTCTGAACCGTTCCCGGGCGGGAACTGGTACAATTACTCCGTTGGCCTGCAAGGCTGCCACGGCCTGTGAGAAGGCGGCGGCCTTGGAGCAGGGGGGAGTTGAGAGAAAAAATCTGTTTGGCGGGCTGGAAGAGAATTGTATCCTGTAGCCGTGAGAGATGATATCTCTCACCCACTGATCGGAGACGTGTTGAAACCACACGTCGCCAAAGTGGGAGAGCCTGCCACCGACCAAGGACGTTGCTGGCTCGGCCAGATAGTCAAGAGGAGGCTGCCTTGGTGGCAGCAGCTCCTGCGGACTTCTGAGGACGCGGCTTCGTGCGCCAGTTGGGCTTCTGGTCCTTGGCTGAGTTAGTGGACGAGGCCGAGGGCTTAGAGGACGACCAGTTGGAGGAACGAAAGGAGCGAAACCTCGACTGATTCCTACCCTGGGCAGGTTTCCTGGTCTTGGTTTGTAGCATGGAAGTACTCTTCCCGCCAGTAGCTTCTTTAATAATTTCATCCAGCTGTTCACCGAACAGCCGGGAACCAGCAAAAGGGAGCCCAGCAAGGTACTTCTTTGAAGAAGCATCTGCCTTCCACTCTCGAAGCCACAAGATCCTACGGATAACGAGGGAATTAGCCGAAGCCACCGCAGTGCGGTGAGAAGCCTCTAGCATGGCAGACATGGCATAAGATGCAAAAGCTGAAGCTTGAGAAGTTAAGGCAACCATCTCGGGCATAGATTCCCTGGTGAGGGAATGCATCTCCTCTAGAGAAGCAGAGATGGCTTTGAGAGCCCACACTGCTGCAAAAGTTGGGGAAAACGCGGCCCCCGCCGCTTCATACACGGATTTGGCCAGAAGGTCAATCTGACGGTCAGTGGAATCCCTAAGGGAAGTGCCATCAGCCACCGACACAACGGTCCGGGCTGAGAGCCTAGACACCGGAGGGTCTACCTTTGGGGAGTGAGCCCACTCCTTGACCACCTCAGGTGGAAAGGGAAAACTGTCATCAGAACCACGCTTTGGGAAGCGTTTGTCAGGACAGGCCCTGGGTTTGGTCACAGCGGTCTGAAAACTGGAGTGGTTAAAGAACACACTCTTTACTCTCTTAGGCGAGGTAAACTGGTGCTTTTCTGCCAGAGAGGGTTGCTCCTCTGATACTGGCGGATTGAGATCCTGCACAGAATTAATGGAAGCAATCAAGTCACTAAGATCTGAGTCACCCTCGGAAAGATCAATGGGGCACAAGGAGTTAGCCTCCGAGCCCTCTGTAAAGGCATCCTCCTCATCTTGCGAGTCAGCTCTTGAATCAGAGCCGCGGGATGCGGAGGGAGAGGAAACCCTGCGGCTCCTCTTAGGAGGACGGTGTTTGTGCCCTGATGATGAATCCTCTGTGAGCTCCGGTGGACGGAGGTCAGATGATAGGGATCCTAAAGGACCCTTAGCAAGAGCATTAGAGGCACCCTGTGAAGGGGGCTGATGCATATTCATCAAAGTCCTGGACAGAAGTCCCATGGACTCAGCAAAGGACTGGGAGATAGACCTAGAGAAGGACTCTACCCAGGCCGGGGGTTCAGCCGCAGGTGCAGAAGCAGCCTGAGAGACCACTGGGGGTGAGACTCCAGGCTGTGGCACCTCCAAGCTAGAGCAGACATCACAATGTGGATAGGTGCTCGGTTCAGGCAGCAGGAGCTTACATGCAGCGCATACAGTATAAAGCTTTGGAGCCTTGCTCCTCGTGTGAGACATGCTGCTGGAGTGGGGACTCTACAAAGAGAATGAACCCCAGGGAGTCTATACAGAGGTCCACAACCAGAGACCGGCTGTGGCTTACCAGACCGCTGGAAGCGGTGTTGTGTGCCCTCCAGATCCCGAAGCCCGGACCCCCAATGCACAGCACCTCAGCAGGGATGCAGAGTGCAGGATGGCCCAGCGCAGAGTGAACCCTGTCCAGAAAATGGCCGCCGGAGCAAAGAGAGGGGGCGGGACGGGGGCGTCCCTGTAGGAAAGCGGGATCTGGAGGGCCATAGAGACCTGCAGGGGAGGAGTCACGCACAAGCAGTGGGGAGTGTCCCTCCCCTGTGCAGGACGGCCGCCGGGAGGAGCCGTGTCTGTCCCTCTGCATGAGTGACATGCGAGAGCAGTGGGGAGAGTCCCTCCCCTGTGCAGGACGGCCACCGGGAGGAGCCGTGCCTGTCCCTCTGCATGAGTGACATGCGAGGGCCGGTAACAGAAACTAGGCCTCCGGCGAAGCCGGGGCCTAAATTTGAGCCGCAAGGCCGACGCGCAGGCACCATCGGCGTGGTTCTCGGGCGAAAGCCAGAGAACCCGCCGGAAATGCCAAAATAAATACAGCAAACACACTCTCCCCATACAATAAAGGACATAGACCTCCAACATATGAACGTCTCAGGTACTTAGCTGCTGAGACGCAGGGCCAGGTCCCTGGGGATGCGTGCTCCGGTCCAGCAGAGTCCTAAAGGGCTGTGGACGGAGACCGGGCTCCTGCCAGGCATGGAGACCGCGCTGGCTCCCACTTCAAGCCAGAGCCCAGGAGGGATGGTGAAGGAGCACGGCATGTAAGGCTCCAGCCTTGGAAATCAACCTTACAACACCACCGACACAGTGGGGTGAGAAGGTACATGCCGGGGGTCCAGACGTGGACCCGCACTTCTTCAATCTCTTTTCAAAAGATCATATGAGAATGCATGTGTGGATGTATGCCTCCTGAACACAAAGCGATAAACTGGCTGTGACTGGCTCACCAGGGGGTGTATAAGCTCAGAGGGAGGAGCTACACTTTTAAGTGTAGTACTTTGTGTGTCCTCCGGAGGCAGAAGCTAAACACCCAAGGTCTGGGTCTCCCAAAGGAACAATAAAGAAAGTGCCATTTGACTGAACAATTGGCTGGAATAATTAGCGGACGCTATGTCGCATTTGGAAATCCCCTAAGGTGCCTAAACAGTGGAGGTCCCCCACAAGTGACCCCATTCTGGAAACAAGACACCTCAAGGCTTTTATCTAGGTGTATATTGAGCATTTTGTATCCACGAATACGTCACAGAATTTGATAAGCTTAGGTTGCCATATTGAAATTTTCATTTTTTTCACAAAAATGTTGATTTAGCGACACATTTCTCACTTTTTCAAGAGGCAACAACAAAACGTGTACCCCACAGGTTGTTATCTAATTTCCTGTGATCGCAGGGATACCCCACATGTGGCCAAAAACCTTTGTTTAGATAAATGGGAGGGCTTGGAATGGAAGGAGCACCATTTGAATTTTGGAAAAGTTGAAGTAAATGGCGCGCACCATGTCACATTAGCAGGGCCCCTTGGGTACCTATACATCAGAAACCCCCCACAAGTGACCTCATTTTGGAAACTGGATTTTATTCAGGAGTATAGTAAGCATTTTGAATCCACAGGTACTTCACAAAAATGTTGCTGTAGCAACAAATTTCTCACTGTTAGGCTATGTGGCCATGATCCAGTGACACGGCGTCTAGTACACAGTGTCAGCCTTCCTGCAGAGATGTGAGTGTTGTCCACGGGAGAACGCAGCTGCCCATGCCCACGATTTGGGTTCAGGCTGCTGTGGACTTTAGCTCTATTCTACCTGCAGAAAACACTCATCTCCGCAGCATAAATTGACATGCTGAGGCTCGGGAAGCTGCACCACAGGTCAGTTTATGCTGCGGAGAAAAGAAGCGCAGTGGGCACGGGATTTCTAAAAATCCTTCCACTGTGCTTCTACCGCACAACGTAGCGTTATGGATGCAGGGAAAACACTCTGCGCCCAAAACGCTGCAAACCCTGATTGTGGGCACACAGCCTAAAATGCTACAATGGATGATTGGATAGATGTCAAACGTCCCACCCCCCTGCATATTCTAAGCTGGCGCCCTTTAGTGCCTTTTATGTGACACTAAAGGATGCCTAGCCTTGTATTTAGCCCAAAAAAAAAAAAAAGAATTAAAATAAATGACGTGGGGTCCCCCCTATTTTTGATAGCCAGCTAGGGTAAAGCAGACAGCTGTAGCCTGCAAACCACAGCTGACAGCTTCATCTTGTCTGGTGATCAATTTGGAGGGCTCCCGAAGCTGTTTTGTTTTTTTTAATTATTTATAAATAAATAATTAAACGTGGGGTCCCCCCAAATTAGATCACCAGGCAAGGTGAAGCTGACAGCTGGGGTCTGGTATTCTCAGGATGGGAAGAGCCAGGGTTATTGGACTCTTCCCAGCCTAAAAATAGCAGGCCGCAGCCGCCCCAGAAGTGGCGCATCCATTAGATGTGCCAATTCTGGCGCTTCGCCCCAGCTCATCCCGCGCCCTGGTGCGGTGGCAAACGGGGTAATAAATGGGGTTGATACCAGATGTGTAATGTCACCTGGCATCAAGCCCAGCAATTAGTTATGTCACGGCGTCTATCAGATACCCGACATAACTAATTGACAGTAATAAAAAAAAAAATTGACAACAAAAAAAATTTTTATTTGAAAAAACACTCCCCAAAACATTCCCTGATTCACCAATTTATTGAAAAGAAAAAAAATCCGCTGTAATCCATTTGGACATCCCACGTCGACGCTGGACCTTCTAGAATATGGGGGACACGTTCAGGGAACGTACCCCCCATTTTCTAGGTGTGCAGACCCTCCATTTGAGGAGAGTGGGTGCAAAGAATCTGTACCCACCCTCCCCGGGTCACAGCTGCAAAGTGCCGAGCAGCAGCAGCAGCAGCAGCCAGCGTCCTGAACACAGGAAGCTGACAGCTGCGCTCTGCACATGTGACCGGCGTCTGCTGAGAAGGAGCCGGAGCAGGGGGCTGCGGGGGATCAGCGCTCCGACAGGTACGGGGAACACCGGGGGGGAATAGGGGGTGACCCGGCAGGGCCTGGGGAGCAGGTTTCTGTCGCATGTGTTATGGCACATACGACAGAAACCATAAGAAAAGTGTGAATGCGGCCGGCGCGCTGCTGTGCTCGCCGGTGCGCGCGGCCATCTTGGATTTTCGGGAGGGGGTTGGAGGTCGGGGGGGGGCACTTTGGGGACACCGGGGGACCGGAGGGAACCGGGAAAGAGATTTATCTCCGATCTGTCATGTTTGATCATGCCAGATGGGAGATAAATCATTTTTTACCGGCGATGTCATTTACTATAACTTGATGATCGGTATACGGTGTATACCGGTCATCACGTGACTGGAGACCGGAAAAACCGGCCCGAATCATGATCTCCAGGGTCTCAGCTAAGCTACCCCCGGTAGCTGAAACCCCGTAGATTTTCTGACGCTGGGGGGCGCTATTCACTTATTTCTGCCCTCCGTTTTAAAACGGCAGAAAGGAATAAGTACCCATTTTTTGGTGCCGTTTTAAAACGTAACGCGGTCATAATGGGGTTAAATCAGTTGCAGAACAGAAAGCATGGGTAGGAAAAGAGGGAGAAAATATATGGCAGAACCGCGCAAAGATTTATAAGGGAGTGTGATAAGTTTATATTGCATTCTGCAGTGGATAGGCAACCAGTGCAATGACTGGTACAGAGCAGAAGCATCGGTGTAGCAGCTGGACAGAAATATAATCCTGACTGATACATTCATGATAGATTGGAGAGGGGAGAGTTTAGGCTACTTTCACACATCAGTTTTTTGGCATCAGGCACAATCCGGCGTGTGCCTGATGCAACGGATCCGGCGCAGAATATGCAAAAACGGATCAGCCGGATCCTTTTTTTTTTTTTTACGGGTCCGGTATACCAGATTCGTCAAAAAAACGATCCGGCGCATCCGTTTTGTCCTTTTTTTGGTGGATACGTTTTTTTTTTTTTACAATCTATTGGAGCATGCACAGTTTAAAAAAAAATGGATCCGGCGGCCGCATCCGTTTTTTGTCCATAGGCTTCCATTATTAATCGTGCCGGATCCGGCGCGATGCGTTTTTTTTGTCAAAAACAAAAACATTACAAGAGACGTTCCATCCGGCCGCTGCATTAGCCAATTACGGCGGATCCAGTAAAAGTCAGATGCAACGCAAGGCCATCCAGCACAATCCGGCGCAAATACAAATCAATGGGGATAAAACGGATCCGGTGACGGATCCGTTTTTTCCGGATTGTGCCTGATGGAAAAAAAAAAAACTGATGTGTGAAAGTAGCCTTAGTTAGAGGGAGACCAATCAGTAGTGAGTTGCACTTCACAATAGAATGAATCAAAGTTTTCGCAGTATCACAAGTAAGAATTTTTGCAGTGTCAAAAGTAAGAAAAGGGTAGAAAAAGATGTTTTTTATGATGGCGAACGCTCCAAATCAGGCTTTGTCAGATCAAAATGATGGAAAGAAATGCTTTAGGGAAAAAAGAGACACTAACAATAGATTTTTTTTACCATCCTATTGTACCTTAAAATCAGTGATAACCACCCCTACACTTTACACCACCAGGGAAGTTTTAAATTAATAGGAAAAATGTTTTTCCCTATTTTCCACTGTCTAAAATTACGGTGCTTCTTTAGGTAATGTTTGTCTTATAGCCTGAAGAATACGTAAAGTGCTATGCGCAGGTATCAACTCCTGCCAGATCCTTCCATATGTAATCTGGGGTACACTGCCGAAATCCCAATTTTTGGAGAAACGCCATCTCACGTGTGGTAAATCAAGCTTGAATACATAGAGCCTCTTACTGGAGAAATCCAGAGGCTCCAACTGTGACAAAGCTGTCCTCCTTTAATACAGAGGTTGTCGTGGACCTTTGGATAGGTCAGCAATATCGGATCGTTGGGAGTGTGAAACCCGTCAATCCTACTGATCCGCTGTAGGTGCTCAGTTGAGGAGTTGTACAGCTCTGCCAACTGTAAAGTGGCTGCAGTCGAGTATTGCGTATTGATTTGCATATGGGCAGATGTGCAGTACACAGCCGTGGCCACTATGCAGCTGATGGCGCTGTGCAGCTCAGCAACTGGCACCAGAAACAACTAATTGGTGAGGGCTGGGCGGCGTTAGGGCGGGGACACCTAGGCAGTTGACCAGGGCCCCACCCCCTTAGGGGCCCCCAGCGACTACAGCAGCTTTAAAGGGAATCTGTCACACTGTAACCATGCCCCTTGCACTGACTGTCAGCTAACCATTAGAACCAGCTGTCAGTCAGTGAGGGGACGCGTGGCTACAGCTGTAGCACTCCATACACAGAGCGGTGACTGAACCAGTGCTGGCGCCGCCCCCGTGACTGAACCCGGAGCTCTGCCGGGAGGATTACAGTTAATTTCCTTCTGGCAGCTGACTGCAGGTACTGGACAGATTTACAATGTTATTAACCTGCAGATTAACCCAATATCTGCAAGTTAATAGATTTTTTTCAACGTGACCGGTTCCCTTTATATGTAAACTATACACTCACCTTTCGGCATCTTCATCGTTTTTTGGCGCTACTACAGTCCTACGGAGCCATCTTGTGCCCGTAAAATGTAACTGGATGGAAGTCAGAAGTTACGTCCAAATCTCTCAAAGCAAGTCTATGAGAGCCAGAGCATGGCCAGAATGAGGCTCTCATAGAGTAGTATTGAGTTGTGATCTCAGGTGCGCTCCATGAAACACTGGAGTTGCCGAGACTGACCAGAGCGGGGCTGGGAAAAGGTGAAGATGGTGACAGGTGGGTTTATGAGAGTACGCAGAGGATTCTGGTGGTGCAATAAAAAAATCGTGCAGTGGTGCTGTAACAAATTATCCTCATTTTCGACAGCATACATAAGTTCGACTATAAAAGATGAAGACCGTAAGAAAAGAAGAGTCACTTGTGCTGGAGCATGGACCACCTCTAGGTCTGCTCTCCGTAAAGGGGTGCCCCTTACAATTTACATGATCCTTCAATCACCGCGGTCTGTCTAAGGCACAGAAAGAGCATAGTCACGATATTGGGGTTTTGGTTACAGCGGGAAAAAAAATACGTTATCAGAAACACAAGGGCTGGGAACAAATAAATCAGATTTCCCTCCCAGCCGCCCCCCGATCGAGCGCGGAGCTTTGTATTTAGAGGAGATGAAATGTTTAACGTCCTTCCACATCCCAATCTGCAATCACAGGGCCTCGCACTCGCCCCCCTACTGGTGCCAACCAGGCACATGCCGGGCAACGTCAATCAATTAAAAGATGTAGTGAATTATCGGACAACCCCAACACGGTCTATTAATCTATTCATAATCACTGGAGCGAGGGCAGTGCGTAAGGGAAACACAGGGTGCTGAAGTTTTAGGGGGTTGGTAAATTTCGGTCCCCGACTCCCACTGTCAAGAGAGCTGCGCAGCTAAGTGGTGCTTTTACTGGGAGCCAATTAATTGGTCTTCAGCTGCTGCGCTATGCATAGGCAGATACTGAAATTACATGAATTGAGCTTTGTCATCTCGACCACTATGCAGAATGCAACAGCCAATGACAAACTCATCCCGACTCCTGCACTCTGCATAGGCAGTGACCGACATGACAGAAAATAAGCAGTTAATAAAAGCAGACAGTTATTGAATCATATGAAATGCACAGTGCTTCTTTTACCGGTTTCCACTTTTTCTAACCCTGCGGCCTTAGCGCTGGTCTTCGGGCCAGGGCCTCGGCGCGCAGGGCTTCGGGCCAGGGCCTCGGCGCGCAGGGCTTCGGACCAGGGCCTCGGCGCGCAGGGCTTCGGGCCAGAGTAATAAAATTATCACATAAATAAAAAAAATAATTAAAAAGTATAAATTATAAATAACCTATACCTTTTTATTTTCAGAAATTTAGGTCTGACTTGTGTTTATCAGCGGATCGTCAGGCCGCTTCTTTGTCACATAGCCCTTTAGGCTATGTGCGCACGCTGCATCTTTGTGGTGACCACAAAGATGCATGTTATTGGTCCCAAAAAACGCTCCCTCGGCAGTCGTTTCTTGCCGCGTTTTACTGCGTTTTTTACAGCGTTTTTGCCAAGTGCGTTTAAGTCAAATTTATTGACTGGAAGGGCTCAAAAACGCATCAAGGATTGACATGCTGCCTCTTTGTGGTCACTACAAAGATGCAGCCAAAAAAAAAGGAGCTGGAACGCACGGACAGCAAAACTGAAATCTCAGACTTTGCTGGGGAAGGAAATGCGCAAAAACGCCCCAAAACGCGCAAAAACGCGGCAAAAAACGCAGCGTGAGCACAAGGCCTCATTCTTCTGAATGTTGGTAA
The DNA here is from genome assembly GCF_048569485.1 of Anomaloglossus baeobatrachus. NCBI lineage: Eukaryota > Metazoa > Chordata > Amphibia > Anura > Aromobatidae > Anomaloglossus > Anomaloglossus baeobatrachus. Next base: position 51,463,943 of record NC_134358.1, read on the forward strand.
CTCTTCCAAACTGCAAAGGTCACATGCAGAGAACATCTGAATATTGTTGCAGTCCAACTACTTCCATTTCCACTTTAGGAAGGTGACATCTACACAATGTGTCTGAAATTAGGGAACCTTACAGGACAAAAAGGATCTTTACATAGAAAACCTCCCCCCGGTGCCTGGTTCACCACACACGTCAATAATTAATGCTCTTTACAAGCCGGCTATAGTTCCCTGGAGAGAAGCAGAGGACTGGCCGGCCTGCAGCAATAGTATTGGTATTATATAATTATAGAAACTTGGCGGGCAGAGAAAAATCAGCTTGCTGTTGCTGGTCGGCGTGTCTACAGTATACATCTGTTAGTGGACCAGACCAGTGCATTACCTCCCTCTGGTGGAAAGTGATATCATAGTAAGGCTGTAAGGACGACCTGTCCACTCGCCGGATAATTGGATTTTTGTACTTACCGTAAAATCCTTTTTTGTTCAATATATTGGGGGGACACAGGACCATGAGAATACGACTTTGCCACTAGGAGGCACGACACTGGTTGGAAAACAGTGTTGGTTCCGCCTGGCGAACTATACTCTCTACTCAGATACGAGGAGGCTCAGTAGGAGAGAAACCCAAAATTAGTAAAACTCTAAAAACAATCAGCAACCAATATGCCTAAACCCCGGAAGAAAATCAGATAAGCCACAGGCAACGAGAACTGGTCCCCAGGCGGGAAACACCAGGAATAGGGTGGGAGCTGTGTCCTCAATGCACAAGAAGAGTATCAAAACAACCAACGGTCCTGGTTTCACCAACTGAATACAGACGACGAACCGAATGGGCAAAAAAACAGGAGGACAACATTTTCAATGTGGAAAGCCAAAACCACCTTTGGAAGAAAAGATAGGACAGATGGAAGAACCGCCTTGTGCAGGTGAAGGACAAACAGAAAGGAACCCAGCAGAGTAGGGAAGCCAACTCAGACATCCTAAGAATGAAGGTTACAGCCACCAGAACTAAAACTTTCCAAGAAAGGATCTTTGAAGAGATGCTGCCAACAAGCTCAAAGATAATTTTGAAATGCAGACAGAACCATATTGCGGTCTGAGAGTCACAAGGGCTGCCTTTAAGACAGGGTGCAATAAGCCACTCTCTGCAGGAGGGACTTAACCTGTTAAAGAGGGTCAGCATGTGCTGAAGGAGAATCTAAAGAGCAGAAACCCAGTCTTTTGAAGAGGCAAGGATGAGGCCTCCATCCAGACCAGACTCAAGAAAGGAAAGGATCCTGGGAAAGGAAAAAAAAAACATAGAAAGAAAGTCCCTCCAGAGAAAGTAAGTTCTCCATATACAATGGTCAGATAGACTCTTGAATCTAAGAACCTCAGCTTCAACAATCATGCCATTAACGCTGCGGAGGTAAATTTGGTTGACCTTGTGAAAGAAGATTGGTGTGAGAGGGGATGGACCATGGGACATCTGCGACAGCTGGATGACGTTTGAGTACAATGCCTGGCGAGGCCAATCTGGGGCTACAAGGATCACAAGAAAGCCTTCTTCCATGACTTGTTTAAGAACATGAGCTAGAAGAGGCAGAGGAGGGAAGAGAGAGAGAACTGTGCCCAAAAAGGGAACAGAGCGTCTTCCACAAAGATCAGATCCTGGGACCTGGAGACGTAGGTTGGGACTATGTGATTGAGATGAGATGCAAAAAGATCTATGTTGGAGGTGTCCCAGCAAAGGCAAATCTGACTGAAGCATTCGGGGCAGAGAGCCCTCTCCTCTGATCAAGAGTTTGTTGCCTGAGAATACACACAGCCCAGTTTTCCACACAGAGAATATTTACCACAGAGAACACTGGAACATGATACTGTCGCCTGCATAGTGAAGAATTATTATGGCTTTCTTAATGGCTGAAGGGCTCCTGATTCCCCTTCATGGTTCAGATAGGTGAATACAGTTCAGTTGTCTGTCAGGACTTGAAGTGGATGATCTTTTAAGAGGCAGGACCAGCGGGAGAGGGACAGAAATATGGCCCTCTCTGACAAGTGATCTGGAGGCAGTATTTCTAGACCATTCTGTTAAGGCTAGTTTCACACTTGCGTTGGACGGGATCCGTAGCATTGCGTTGTGTGACGCATGCAACGGATGCGTTGCATATAGTGGCACAACGCAATGCTACGGATCGTACAAAATAACGGAAAGCTTTTTTTTTTTTTTTCTTTTCTTCTTACAGTTTACCGGCAGCCGACTATTGTGAACGATCAGCTGAGAGCTCTTAATAGCTGGCGGCCGAGCGCTCTCACATGCCGGCGGCCGAGCGCTCAGCTGAGTGCCCTGACATGCCGGCGGCCGAGCGCTCAGCTGAGTGCCCTGACATGCCGGCGGCCGGGCGCTCAGCTGAGTGCCCTGACATGCCGGCGGCCGAGCGCTCAGCTGAGTGCCCTGACATGCCGGCGGCCGAGCGCTCAGCTGAGTGCCCTGACATGCCGGCGGACGAGTGCTCAGCTGAGTGCCCTGACATGCCGGCGGCCGAGCGCTCAGCTGAGTGCCCTCACATGCCGGCGGATGTGCGCTCAGCTGAGCGCTATAACATGCCGGCGGCCGAGCGCTCAGCTGAGTGCCCTGACATGCCGGCGGCCGAGCGCTCAGCTGAGAGCTCTCACATGCCGGCGGCCGTGCGCTCAGCTGAGCGCTATAACATGCCGGCGGCCGAGCGCTCAGCTGAGTGCCCTGACATGCCGGCGGCCGAGCGCTCAGCTGAGAGCTCTCACATGCCGGTGGTCGTGCGCTCAGCTGAGCGCTATAACATGCCGGCGGCCGAGCGCTCAGCTGAGCGCCCTGACATGCCGGCGGCTGAGCGCTCAGCTGAGTGCCCTGACATGCCGGCGGATCAGCTGAGCGCCCTGACATGCCGGCGGCCGAGCGCTCAGCTGAACGTTCGGCCACCGAGAAATAAAATAAAGTTTGTGATAAAAAAAAAAGAGCATGCGCAGTGAAAAAGAAAGGTTTCCGCTGCTCAAAAAAAGTTACATGCAGCGTTCCATACGCCCGACGCTCACTGACGGTCAGCGTCAAAACAACTGATACGCTGCGGGGCAGATGCAATGCAAGACCATCCGTTGCTATCCGTAGCTAATAGAAGTCTATGAGGAATATAACGGTTTCCTGTAACGGTTACCGTAATTCCTCAAGGCTGCGGATAGCAACGGATCCCGTCCAACGCAAGTGTGAAACTAGCCTAAACGTCACGAGCAGATGCGTAAACCACCCCAACAATTTTTGCTGTTTTTGTGGCATAATTGCTTTAAAATCACAAAGAACCAAGACGCTGATGGTGAAGAAAAGTTATTTTCTGTATTTTCAGTGAAGAAATTGGAGATCAAGACACACTTTGGGCCTCCATATTTGCTGCTCATCTTGTGTTACACTTCTCATAACTTGGCTCAATGATAAGCCATGGTACGTGGCATTTGCTGTTCCAATGATATGGACGGAGGCAAGAGACCATTCTACAGATTGCTGTAATAACAAGGAAAACAAGAAATTCAGTGAAATATCCAAACATGCCTTTCCACGATTCGGCCGCTCTCACATAGCTCAGAGCTGGCAGTCCTCACTCTACCAACATCCAGGACCTTGGATCCGGAAGAAGATTCAGATGATGATTTGGTTGAAGAACAACAAGATGATCGAGAAGATACTGATTTTTTTAAGGCCATGAGTCTGGGAAGCTACAACCAGGTTGATCTAAATGATTTAGCTTGTGATTAGTGATGATGGAGCACTACTCTGCTCAGGTGCCCAGATCTTGCAGTTGGACGCTCGCAAGGGGCTCGACTCGTGACCCAAGAATAATGGAAATCAATGGAAGAAGATTTTCCAGAAAAACGCTCGAGTTCCCCACTGATTTCCAATATACATGGTACACAAGTCGAGGAAATGGTCCAACTGCTCGTTACAAGTACCCAAGCATGGTAATACTCACTCATCACTATTCGCGATCTGAACCTATCAAAAAGTCAGGAGGAGCTTTTGGATTCGAAGATCAAAGGCTGGAGCAGGGGACCAAAATAAGTTCTTTCCGCCATAAGCAGCAGGAGATTGAACACTTTTCAATGGAAGAGGACCTAGTTGACTGTAATAATGTGAACTCTCTGCTAGATACAAAGGGACAAGCACAAAAACCTCAAGAATGAAAGGTTTTTATAGACTCTTAAAAAAAACCCCCCAAACTGTTTAAAAGCGGAACTTATTCATAATGGCAACGAAAATCCATTTGTTTCTCTTGCTTATTCAGCAAGTCTGAAATAACATGAAAACGTGTGCCTTCTGCTGTTACAAATCCATATCGTGGTGATCTGAATGTACGGTAATAGCCTTGGTGCTTGGGTTGCAGCTTGGATATACAAAGTTTTTCTGTTTTCTCTGCAATGGGATAGCACAGACCGCAAAAAACCTTTCACAAAAAACAGTGGCCACCAAGAACCAGTTTGACTCAAGAAACAAATAACGTCCTTCATTAGCCCCTGGTAGCTTCAGAAAAAGTTTTCCATTCACTACTCCACATAAAACGTGGGCTGATGAAGAACTTTGTCAAGGTGATGGCGAGGGTTTTGCATACGTCAGAATACTTGAAGGCCGTTATATAGGGAAATGGAGGCCAAAAATGCTGGCAGAATACTGCTGGGGACTAAAAAGGGAAGCACCTGCAACTAAATATTTAAGAAAATGGATCTTATTTTTTAAAAAAAATAATTAAAAAAACCCCCATAAATTTATATTAAGCAATTTCTGATAAAAATAATGTACAAAAATGTAAATGTGTGTCACTCTAAATCCCTGCACAATAGAAAAATTCTGAAATCAGATCTGGAATCGGGACAAATTACAAAAAGACACAGCCTACTTTATGCATTTAACAAAAATAAGTACAATTCTATAGGCCAGTAAAATCGGAGCTGGGCCAGAAACCACCAGATAAAGATCAGTGAGGACTCAAACGGGGACACATGCGTTGATCCAGGGTGCTCACTGACTTGTCCCAAAGAGAGCGGATTGTACACTGCAGTGGTCAATTGTGAAACTAGGCAAAGGGGAACCATCTCGAAAACGAAGACCATCCTTCCCAGGGATCTCATGCAAAAATGGATGGAGCAAGAAACCCGACTGCAACTGAGCAACTTCAGATGGCTGAAGAGAACTTGCCCTGTGACAGAAACACCCAACCAACATGGTGTCAGACAAGACTTCTAGGTGTTGATAATCCAAGGTGTCCTCTTGGGACAGGGCCTTCACCAACAGATGGTCGAAATATGGGATGAGAACCACCCTCCTCTGGCACACAAGGGTGGCATTATTGGGCAAGTACCTTGCTGAAGACCCTGGGAGCTGTTGTTAGCCCCAAGGCTAGAGTAACAAAGCCGGAAATAGAGACAACTGACAAAAGCGAAGAGGATGATGCTGGTGGAATTATGTAGTAAGGATGTGAAGATACGTGTTGTGTATGTCTACTGATGAGAAAAATTCTCGTAGTTCCAACAACACGACAAGTGTGCATTTACTTTCTCCAAGCACTTGATATCTAAGGGGCACTTTGTACACTACGACATCGCAGGTGCAATGACGGAGGGGGTCATTTCGAAAGTGACGCACATCCGGCTTCGCACTCGACATCGTAGTGTGTAAATCCTAGATGATACGATTAACGAGCGCAAGATCGTCGTAATTGTATCATCGGTGTAGTGTCTGGGAATTCCATAATTACGCGACTGTGACAGATATGATGTTGTTCCTCGTTCCTGCGGCAGCACACATCGCTGTGTGTGAAGCCGCAGGAGCGAGGAACATCTCCTTCCTGCAGCTCATGCCGGCTATGCGGAAGGACAGAGGTGGGCGGGATGTTTACGTCCCGCTCATCTCCGCCCCTCCGCTTCTATTGGCCGCCTGCCGTCGCACGACCCGCCCCCTTAATAAGGAGGCGGGTCGCCGGCCAGATCGACGTCGCAAGGCAGGTGAGTGCATGTGAAGCTGCCGTAGCGATAATGTTTGCTATGGCTGCTATCACAAGATATCGCTGCTGTGACGGGGGCAGGGACTATCGTGCTTGGCATCACAAGCATTGGCTTGCGATGTCGTTGTGTGCAAAGTGCCCCTAAGAGGCCTAATTCAATGTAGACCTCACTGGTGATCCCGTAAAGCTGACCATTCAGCCAGAACAGAACAGCTACAACCCGACCCAAGGGATTTCATGCAAAAGCTTGGAAATGGAACCAGAAGAACGATGTGGTTTTCTCCACGTTGTCGAGGAAGGATAAAATAGCCAAAACACGCGTTGTAGATGAAAGGTGATTATTTCAACGCGTTTCGAAGGGATCTTCACTTCTTCCTCAGGAAAACCACCAGGTTACAGCATGGTGTAAGCCATACAGCTATTATAGTGCATAGATATTTCAAAAAGTGGAGCCAAAGACACACTGCTAGCTGGGTCACAGCTCAGAGGAATGCGTTTGCAATTGTTCGAATTGTAATCACACATTAAAAAAATAAAATAGTGATGAATTTATTATTTAAAAATAAAGATCTAACTTAAAAGAATAAGAAGCTGTTCAATATGGAAATGAGACATACAGAATCAAGGCTAAATAAATCTATTGTAAAAAAAAAAAAAGAAATAAAATAAAAAATTATTTAAAAAAAAAAATAATCTAATAGTGTCTCTGTGCGGATAATGCTGTTGCTACGATTTGTGGACAATACTGCCTTATAGTGGTGTAGAGACGATCTGAGCTGACAGTGCCGAACAGTGGCACACTTCATTAACAAGAAATAGAAATATACAGTTATAATAGTGCAGAAAAAAAGAAACACATTATCCACAATGATTTCCTCCAGTCGGCTTACCTTATATATGGCATGGGGTCATTCTGGGCCATCCTTAACAACCACTGTAAATCATCGGAGCCTCTGTCCACTGTGAACACAACACAAGAATGTTACTTACAGCCGAGAAGGATCATTCATACAGGGCAGGTGACATGCTCTGTTCGGCTGGCTTTACACTACATCAGACCTACAGCTCCCTGCGGCACATGTCATGGCACTGACTTATAGGTACGACATCATAGGACTACCATGCTCAGGTGCTTGTAACTAGTAATGAGCGAGCACTACCATGCTCAGGTGCTTGTAACTAGTAATGAGCGAGCACTACCATGCTCAGGGGCTCAGTACTGATAACTAGTGATGAGCGGGCACTACCATGCTCAGGGGCTCAGTACTGATAACTAGTGATGAGCGAGCACTACCATGCTCGGGTGCTCAGTACTCGTTACTAGTGATGAGCGAGCACTACCATGCTCAGGTGCTCAGTACTCGTAACTAGTGATGAGCGGGCACTACCATGCTCAGGTGCTCAGTACTCGTAACTAGTGATGAGCGGGCACTACCATGCTCGGGGGCTCAGTACGCGTAACTAGTGATGAGCGAGCACTACCATGCTCGGGTGCTTGTAACTAGTGATGAGCGGGCACTACCATGCTCGGTACCCGTAACTAGTGATGAGTGAGCACTACCATGCTCGGGGGCTCAGTACTCGTAACTAGTGATGAGGGGGCACTGCCATGCTCGGGGGCTCAGTACTTGTAACTAGTGATGAGGGGGCACTGCCATGCTCGGGGGCTCAGTACTCGTAACTAGTGATGAGCGAGCACTACCATGCTCGGGTGCTCTGTACTCGTAACTAGTGATGAGCGGGCACTACCATGCTCAGGTGCTCAGTACTGGTAACTAGTGATGAGCGGGCACTACCATGCTCGGGTGCTCAGTACTCGTAACTTGTGATGAGTGAGCACTACTATGCTCAGTTGCTCAGTACTCGTAACTAGTGATGAGCGAGCACTACCATGCTCGGGTGCTCAGTACTCGTTACTAGTGATGAGCGAGCACTACCATGCTCGGGTGCTCAGTACTCGTAACTAGTGATGAGCGAGCACTACCATGCTCAGGGGCTCAGTACTGATAACTAGTGATGAGCGAGCACTACCATGCTCGGGGGCTCAGTACTCGTAACTAGTGATGAGCGAGCACTACCATGCTCGGGGGCTCAGTACTCGTAACTAGTGATGAGCGGGCACTACCATGCTCGGGTGCTCAGTACTCGTAACTAGTGATGAGCGAGCACTACCATGCTCGGGTGCTTGTAACTAGTGATGAGCGGGCACTACCATGCTCGGTACCCGTAACTAGTGATGAGCGAGCACTACCATGCTCGGGTGCTCAGTACTCGTAACTAGTGATGAGCGAGCACTACCATGCTCAGGGGCTCAGTACTGATAACTAGTGATGAGCGAGCACTACCATGCTCGGGGGCTCAGTACTCGTAACTAGTGATGAGCGAGCACTACCATGCTCGGGGGCTCAGTACTCGTAACTAGTGATGAGCGGGCACTACCATGCTCGGGGGCTCAGTACTCGTAACTAGTGATGAGCGAGCACTACCATGCTCGGGGGCTCAGTACGCGTAACTAGTGATGAGCGAGCACTACCATGCTCGGGTGCTTGTAACTAGTGATGAGCGGGCACTACCATGCTCGGTACCCGTAACTAGTGATGAGTGAGCACTACCATGCTCGGGGGCTCAGTACTCGTAACTAGTGATGAGGGGGCACTGCCATGCTCGGGGGCTCAGTACTTGTAACTAGTGATGAGGGGGCACTGCCATGCTCGGGGGCTCAGTACTCGTAACTAGTGATGAGCGAGCACTACCATGCTCGGGTGCTCTGTACTCGTAACTAGTGATGAGCGGGCACTACCATGCTCAGGTGCTCAGTACTGGTAACTAGTGATGAGCGGGCACTACCATGCTCGGGTGCTCAGTACTCGTAACTTGTGATGAGTGAGCACTACTATGCTCAGTTGCTCAGTACTCGTAACTAGTGATGAGCGAGCACTACCATGCTCGGGTGCTCAGTACTCGTTACTAGTGATGAGCGAGCACTACCATGCTCGGGTGCTCAGTACTCGTAACTAGTGATGAGCGAGCACTACCATGCTCAGGGGCTCAGTACTGATAATTAGTGATGAGCGAGCACTACCATGCTCGGGGGCTCAGTACTCGTAACTAGTGATGAGCGAGCACTACCATGCTCGGGGGCTCAGTACTCGTAACTAGTGATGAGCGGGCACTACCATGCTCGGGTGCTCAGTACTCGTAACTAGTGATGAGCGAGCACTACCATGCTCGGGGGCTCAGTACTCGTAACTAGTGATGAGCGGGCACTACCATGCTCAGGTGCTCAGTACTCGTAACTAGTGATGAGCGAGCACTACCATGCTCGGGGGGCTCAGTACTCGTAACTAGTGATGAGCGAGCACTACCATGCTCGGGGGCTCAGTACTCGTAACTAGTGATGAGCGTGCTCTACCATGCTCAGGTGCTCAGTACTCGTAACTAGTGATGAGGGGGCACTACCATGCTCAGGTGCTCAGTACTCGTAACTAGTGATGAGCGGGCACTACCATGCTCGGGGGCTCAGTACTCGTAACTAGTGATGAGCGGGCACTACCATGCTCAGGTGCTTGGTACTCGTAACTAGTGATGAGCGGGCACTACCATGCTCGGGTGCTTGGTACTCGTAACTAGTGATGAGTGAGCACTACCATGCTCAGTTGCTCAGTACTCGTAACTAGTGATGAGCGAGCACTACCATGCTCGGGTGCTCAGTACTCGTAACTAGTGATGAGTGAGCACTACCATGCTCAGTACTCGTAACTAGTGATGAGCGGGCACTACCATGCTCGGGTGCTCAGTACTCGTAACTAGTGATGAGTGGGCACTACCATGCTCGGGGGCTCAGTACTCGTAACTAGTGATGAGCGGGCACTACCATGCTCGGGTGCTCAGTACTCGTAACTAGTGATGAGCGGGCACTACCATGCTCGGGGGCTCAGTACTCATAACTAGTGATGAGCGGGCACTACCATGCTCAGGTGCTTGGTACTCGTAACTAGTGATGAGCGGGCACTACCATGCTCGGGTGCTTGGTACTCGTAACTAGTGATGAGCGGGCACTACCATGCTCAGTTGCTCAGTACTCGTAACTAGTGATGAGCGAGCACTACCATGCTCGGGGGCTCAGTACTCGTAACTAGTGATGAGCGGGCACTACCATGCTCGGGTGCTCAGTACTCGTAACTAGTGATGAGCGGGCACTACCATGCTCGGGTGCTCAGTACTCGTAACTAGTGATGAGCGGGCTCTACCATGCTCAGGGGCTCAGTACTCGTTACTAGTGATGAGCGAGCACTACCATGCTCAGGTGCTCAGTACTCGTAACTACTGATGAGCGGGCACTACCATGCTCGGGGGCTCAGTACTCGTAACTACTGATGAGCGGGCACTACCATGCTCGGGAATCCGTAACTAGTGATGAGCGGACACTACCATGCTCGGGAGTCCGTAACTAGTGATGAGCGGGCACTACCATGCTCAGGTGCTCGTAACTGGCAGTTTATGCCCGGATGAGCGCAACTCGAATTCTCAAGTATTATGGAAGTCAATGGGGAATATTAGCATTTTTCTGGGAAATCTTCCCGTTGACTTCTATAATATTCTGTGCATGAGTCGCATCCAACTGCTCGTTACGAGACCTGAGCATGGTAGTGCTCGCTCATCACTAATACTGATATACCACTATCTGCACTGTAGACAGATATCAGTGTTAAGTCATTAAAAAGTGATTAAACTTTTTAAGAATTTTCTCCAGTGTGAAAAGTTAGGAAACTTTGCAAGCAACTTTATTAGGAGATTTGTTGTCACTCCTGTAAAAATAAATGGCATGAAAGTAACGTCCACACCCCGGCTTCTCCTCGGGCTATTCTCCTGCCTTCAGCAGCATTGATATCAGACAGTATTTATTTGGAGTACAGATGATGGCAGTGATAGATCAGTGTTTCTCTAACTTTGGGGTAAGCGGCTGCAGGAGGATGAGGGTTGCGCTGTTTCTGACAGAAAGAAGATGTATTTTTCTTATCCTAAACAACTCCTTTAAGTTAACGCAACTAAGAAATAATAGCAGGCGCAGGCGCTGATAATCGTAGCAAAGCAGTGCCTGGTATAAATAATGGGGAATCAGTGTTCTCCCAATAATAACATAATGATGGCCTCTACTGCCACCAAATCCACAGACCTGGAAATTTTTTGCTGCGCTAGTGCAACGGACTCACAGTTAAAGGGGTTATTGCATATCCTTTTCACGCAGTGACTACCAGAGTTCTGCCAAGTATAAGGGAACTCCAGGCAAGCGCCACAACACACAGGGAACGCGATACAACGGTAAGCACTGGTGTTAAGGAGGGGGGCCAGGGTCACTTCCCTGAGGCGGATGCCTGGACTCCCCAACATCCCTATATGGGTCCTTCCCCACCTTTGACGATCACATGCCCCGGCCTTTAATTGCCCTGAACTCACCCTGGCTAGTGAGCAGGCAAGCAAGAGCACTAGTCTCATCACTGCAGTAGTACAACTCAAGGGAAGAAAGACAGAGGAAAAATAGACTCAAAAGGAAAACACTCTAAGGTCCTGCAATGCAGCTAACATCACAGTGCAACTGTCACGACTCCTCTGCTTCTTTTTCCAGAGACTGGCTACTTTAAAAATGGTCAGCATAAGGGTGCGGTTACACTTCAGTTTTGCACGGATGACTACAATCCGATAAAACATCGGACTGCACTCGCACCAGTGCAAAACTATGGGGCAATATCCATCTGCGTTTGAGTTTTCCTGCCGTATCGGTCTGAGAAATAAATTGCAGCACGCTGCGTTTGGCAGCAATTCTCGGCTCATGCACCCCCATACAAGTCTATGGGGGCGTGTGAAACATTGCACTGCACTCGCATATCATTCGACTGCAGTGCGATGTACGTTGAGACAGGCCGCAGAGGAGATGGGGAGAAAGTGCTCCCACCCTTTTCTCCGCAGCTATGATATGATCGCAAGAGCGGATCACAGTTGTATGACCCTCGGCTGATGCTCTCAGCAGAGGGTCATTGGCATATCGCTTCTGATGCTCTCACATCGGAAGCTATGCGTAAGTGGAACTGTAGCCTAAGAATGAAGATTCTATGACCGGCGTCAGGTGGTAAGACACGTGACTCTTTATGGTGAAGGGGAGTGGTCACAAAAGAGCTGCACCTGGGATCAAGGCTACAATGGACAACAAGGTACAAAACAGCCCTTAATACCTACAGCACTAAAAGCAAGTAGATTTCACTCAAACACAATAAGATGTTGTGGCCTTCTGGTCCCAGAATAGCATGAGGTCTACCCAGAGCGGGACACAATCATGACAGTTCCTATGTTCAGAGGCAACCACTCCACCATCTCACGACTTCCTAGTTGCCAGCGTGGTCAGTGCGCTCCTAGAGATTGACAGTTCCGGCTGGTGGCATGGCTGAGCCTCTAGCTCGAAGTCTGTGCTCTCTTGGTAGCAGAGAAGCATAGGGCAGGCACTGAAGCGGGCCTGGCCAGCTTCAGAGCAACCCTCGCAAGCACCTGATCCTTACCTAGGAAACCGGCCACCTCTAAACTTGCCGGTAACGAAGCAACGAGGTGTAAACTGCAGAAACAAAAAACTCTCTGTACATAAGGGGGTTGTGTCTACTAATGGGTGGAATCACAGATAATCAGGACAGGCTGTTTGTTTGAAACAGAAAGAACAAAAAAAAAAAAAAAAAACACACCTGGGGTTACAGTTCGGGACTGATCTTGTTTATCTGGCTGGATCCCACATAAGTCTATGGGGACCAGTATCCGGGGATTAAAAATGGTGGTAGAAGGGGTAGAGGGATAGGAGCAGGCGCACTGTACTTACTAAGGCTCTGGATCAGCTGTACACTGCTCCCAGGCTGCCCATTCACTCCTGGGGCCGCTCATTTGCCTTCATGCATATGCACTGCTTCCCCACCCACCGGTGCCTGTGATTGGTTGCAGTCAGACGCGCCCCCATCATCTGTGACAGCGTGTCTGACTTCTTCCAATCACAGATGCTATATGCGTAGTATAAAAATAAAACACATACTTGGGGAAAAATCCCCCCCGTATTACGATACCCAGCACAGAAAACATATGGCTACAGGCTGCAGCCCCGAGCCGTGTGCTTATCTTGGCTGTGTATCAAACTAAGAGGAACTGCATGTGGATTTTTTTAATTATTTAAATAAATAATTAAAAGCCCAATGGGTTGTCCCCCCAATTGTGATACCCAGCCATGATAAAGCCTGACAGCTGGGGGATAGTATTCTCAGGCTGGGGAGGCCCATGGATATTGCCTGTGTGTTGTGTCTGTCAGATGACTGGGGCAGGCTTTAAATAATGAAATCTCCTATGTGATCTCCTTTGTGATAATTCTTTTCTATAGTGAAATACTACTATCGTTTATTTCCTCAAACCAGAATACCCCGCCTTCTTACGTGTGGGAGGAGAGCCCTGCTTGTCTATAAGCTTCTACATTATGATAGCGAACGGTGGGCTCTCTTTAGCCGGACCTCATCTATGAAAATATCTCCGATGTCAAAGTTTTCTGACAGTTCAGCTATGCTTTACGGCTGTTCTAGTCGTTTATGGGAACATTGGAGCTGGTATTCGGCAGGAGTCCCGTCGGCCGTCACACACACCCTGTAGGCTGCACACACCTCGGGGGTGATGAAGTGATTTGCGGTGTGACGAAGCCGGACAGCGCCAGGGAACGCACCATCCGGCTGCTCCTCTGAAGCTAAAGTGAGGGCTGACAGCGCCGGAGTGTGAGCGAAGAAGTGATGGAAACAAACTTCAGGGGTCTTAAAGAGCGACTCCACCAAAACTGCAGCTTATGCATCACCGGGATCTGCAACCAGTGCTCCCAACAGGCCAAATGCTGGGAGTGGTAGTACTTTACAATAGCTGGAGTGGCAAAGGTTCTAGCCATTTTTTTTTTAATTTTGTGGATAGACCATGTATCCATTAGTTCAATAAGCCTTTCAGTGGATCAAAGGTAAATCCGAAATTCGGATTGGAATACATCTACAGGGCCAAACATATTATTTAAAGGGAACTGATCACTTCAAATTACGCACTTAATAGGCACATACAGGGTTAATCTGCAGATTTATAGTGTTAGAAAAGCGCTCGGTCACCTTACTGAAAAAGTGCAGTTCCCTGGCGAAAATAAACTTTATTCCTCCCGGCAATCAGAGGCGACCCGGAGGGGACAGACCCTGCTCACAATAGAGTGGCAGCTGTAACCACGCTCCGGCACGGACTGACAGTCGGCTATACAGTGCTTCAGTACAGAGCCGGCCATCAGGCAGTGACAACAGTCGCTGCTCGATGTGTAGTGAGCGGTGACTGCACCACGTGCCTCTGACTGAAAGCCGGCGGCTGCCGGGAGGAATAAAGGTCAAGATGAAAGAGCCGCACTTTCAGTATGGCGACTGGGCACCTTCATGCTATAAATCTGCTGATTAACCTGATATCTGCAGCTTAATAGTGTTATCCGACGTGACAGGTTCCCTTTAGGTCAGCCGACGTGACAGGTTCCCTTTAGGTCAGCCGACGTGACAGGTTCCCTTTATGTCAGCCGACGTGACAGGTTCCCTTTGCGTCATCCGACATGACAGGTTCCCTTTGCGTCATCCGACGTGACAGGTTCCCTTTGCGTCATCCGACGTGACAGGTTCCCTTTGCGTCATCCGACGTGACAGGTTCCCTTTGCGTCATCCGACGTGACAGGTTCCCTTTGCGTCATCCGACGTGACAGGTTCCCTTTGCGTCATCCGACGTGACAGGTTCCCTTTGCGTCATCCGACGTGACAGGTTCCCTTTGCGTCATCCGACGTCACAGGTTCCCTTTGCGTCATCCGACGTCACAGGTTCCCTTTGCGTCATCCGACGTGACAGGTTCCTTCTGCGTCACCAGATGTGACCGGTTCCATTTAAGTCATCCGATCCGACAGGTCCCCTTTATGTAATCCGATGTGAAAGGTTCCCTTTACGTTATCCGACTCGACAGGTTCCCTTTATGTCAGCCGACGTGACAGGTTCCCTTTAGGTCAGCCGACGTGACAGGTTCCCTTTAGGTCAACCGACGTGACAGGTTCCCTTTATGTCAGCCGACGTGACAGGTTCCCTTTATGTCAGCCGACGTGACAGGTTCCCTTTATGTCAGCCGACGTGACAGGTTCCCTTTATGTCAGCCAACGTGAATGGTTTTTCTGAAGCATCTTTGCATCTTTTTCGTTGTGTTTTTTGTTATTTTTGCACCATCTTACTTTCTTCTATCTTTTAATTAGATATATAAAAAATTGGCGGATTCCAAGTGAAACCCACCTGAAGAATGGACAGGTCATTCATTCATTCTTTATAAAGTGGTTAAAAGAAGTTAAAAAAAGACTGAACATGTGCACAAGTAGTGTTGACATTGCAGTGCACACGCTCGTTATTTCTAACATTTATTGAGCCATTTTTATTTTTCATTTTTTTAATAAGATGCCGTATGCACTATGCCCTATAGGACCTGTCTGTGACTTCCGCAGCGGACCGTGGCCGACCCATGCTGCTTATAAAAGCAGAATCTGGTATGAGATATCTGTAAGAACATTATTATTGTGCGCACTTCTGCACTACAGAAAATGTGAATGTACGATATGAGAGAAAGAAAGAAAGAATACTATATTTTTCGTTTTATAAGACGCACCCCAAATTTAGAGCTAAAAAAAAAGGTAAAAAAAAAATAAAAATGGGGTCAAGACAAGTGTTGTCTTACTGGAGGGAGGCAGCAGCGGTAGTGGAGTGGGGTCACAGAGGTTGTGCTGGCAGCAGCGGCGGGTCCATGGCGGCAACGGGTCAGTGGAAGCAGCAGCGGTGGCGGGTCAGTGGCGGCGGGTCAGTGGCGGCAGCAGGTTAGTAGTGGCAGCAGCGGTGGAGGGTCAGTAGTGGCAGCAGCGGCGGCGGGTCAGTAGTGGCAGCAGCAGCGGCGGCGGGTCAGTAGTGGCAGCAGCAGCAGCGGCGGCGGGTCAGTAGTGGCAGCAGCAGTGGCGGGTCAGCAGTGGCAGCAGTAGCGGCGGGTCATTGGTGAAGCAGGCCGGTGTGGTGCGTGTCCCAAACTGTCCGCGGTCCCGGTTCAAATGATGGCGCCTGGAACTGCGCATGCGCAGATGGAGCCCTCATCCAAAGGCTCCATCTGCGCACGCGCTGACTCCTGGCACCATCATTTGAAAGTGGGACTTCAGACACACTGGGACACCTGCCGCACAGCCACCACAGTCCGCACAGCCACCCGCCCGCATGCACAGAGTGGCAGCCAGCAGGCCGCCCGCCTGTCCAGGAGACAGCCGGCCTCCAGGACAGAGAGGCAGCCGGCACCGACAGGCACCCGCCCGCACGCAGCCACAGGCACCCGGCCGCCCGAACACACCTGGTCACTGCACAGACAGTCCCCTGGTAAGCCATATTCGGATTTTAAGATGCACCCCTCATTTTCCTCCCAAATTTTTGGGAGGAAAAGTGCGTCTTATAATCAGAAAAATACGGTGCATAGCAGCTGTGTATCATTATCCAAAGGAACAGACATGTATGAACCTGGATGATATGAGGCTCACCCTTCGTGTAGTCAACGACAGCTTCCAAGGCCGCCACACGGACTTCTACGAAGTGTCCATTCTCGGCGTACGACTTGAAGAGTCTCGGATCGCTCGGGACGTGGCCGTTCTTTTGAAGGACGCGGATTGCTCTCAAACAGCTGCAAGACAAGAGGGGAACAGTATAAAAGCCCAAATAGCAGCTTCTACGGCTTCACTGACGAGGTGGAGATATTTGTCTGCATGTAGGATTTCTCGAGTATTTTATTTATTTATTTATTTTTTTAAGACGTTTATCCAGATATTTATCTGATGTTGGATGATCGATCCAATTAACAACATACAGTACAGACCAAAAGTTTGGACACACCTTCTCATCCCTAGAACAACTATTAAGAGGAGACTTTGTACAGCAGGCCTTCCTGGTAAAATAGCTGCTAGGAGACCACTGCTAAGGACAGGCAACAAGCAGAAGAGACTTGTTTGGGCTAAAGAACACAAGGAATGGACATTAGACCAGTGGAAATCTGTGCTTTGGTCTGATGAGTCCAAATTTGAGATCTTTGGATCCAACCACCGTGTCTTTGTAGAAAAGGTGAACGGATGGACTCTACATGGCTGGTCCCCACCGTGAAGCATGGAGGAGGAGGTGTGATAGTGTGGGGGGGCTTTGCTGGTGACACTGTTGGGGATTTATTCAAAATTGAAGGTATACTGAACAAGCATGGCTACCACAGCATCTTGCAGCGGCGTGCTATTCCATCCGGTTTGCGTTTAGTTGGACCATCATTTATTTTTCAACAGCACAATGACCCCAAACACAGCTCCAGGCTGTGTAAGGGCTACCTGACTAAGAAGGACAGTGATGGGGTGCTACGCCAGATGACCCGGCCTCCACAGTCACCAGACCTGAACCCAATCGAGATGGTTTGGGGTGAGCTGGACCGTAGAGTGAAGGCAAAAAGACCAACAAGTGCTAAGCATCTCTGGGAACTCCTTCAAGACTGTTGGAAGACCATTTCCGGTGACTACCTCTTGAAGCTCATCAAGAGAATGCCAAGAGTGTACAAAGCAGTAATCAAAGCAAAAGGTGGCAACTTTGAAGAACCTAGAATATAAGACATATTTTCAGTTGTTTCACACTTTTTTGTTAAGTATTTCATTCCACATGTGTTAATCCATAGTTTTGATGCCTTCAATGTGAATCTACAATTTTCAAAGTCATGAAAATAAAGAAAACTCTTTGAATTAAAAGGTGTGTCCAAACTTTTGGTCTGTACTGTATATCTCATAGATTCATCTAAAAGGTTGTGCTATTGTAGTCTGAGTTTTGTGTGAAATCAGGTCCAATTTTCCATTTTTTCCTCTTTTTTTTTTTGTGTTGTTCCAATACACAAGAAAGGAAATAAACACGTGTATAACAAAACGAGTGATTGCAATAATTTTCTAGTAGAAATACTTCATTTTCTGGAACAATTTCAAGGGTGCCAACACTTTGCAGCCATAATGGCTGATCAAAAATACACCCCAACAGATAAACATATAGTTTCCTTTAAGAATCAACATTTTCTATGGGATACCAACAACAACAACAACAACAACAACAACAACAACAACAACAACAACAACAACAACAACGTACGTCCATAAATGTGAGCTGAAGCATCGCTCTGATCAGTGGAAGTGATCGGATAGTGCAGCTAAGGGGACTAATAAAAAATTAAAAGTAAATAAAAGATCAATAAAGAAGGGAATTTTGTTTACTTACCGTAAATTCCTTTTCTTCTAGCTCCTATTGGGAGACCCAGACAATTGACAATTGGGTGTATAGCTTCTGCCTCCGGAGGCCACACAAAGTTATTACACTTTAAAAAGTGTAACCCCTCCCCTCTGCTATACACCCTCCCGTGCATCACGGGCCCATCAGTTTTGGTGCCAAAGCAGGAAGGAGGAAACTTATAAATTGGTCTAAGGTAAATTCAATCCGAAGGATGTTCGGAGAACTTTAACCATGAACCAAAGAACAATTGAACATGAACAACATGTGTACACAAAAGAACAACAGCCCGAAGGGAACAGGGGCGGGAGCTGGGTCTCCCAATAGGAGCTAGAAGAAAAGGAATTTACGGTAAGTAAACAAAATTCCCTTCTTCTTTGTCGCTCCATTGGGAGACCCAGACAATTGGGATGTCCAAAAGCAGTCCCTGGGTGGGTAAAAGAAAACCTCGATAAAAAGAGCCGAAAAACGGCCCCCTCTTACAGGTGGGCCACTGCCGCCTGAAGGACTCGCCTATCTAGGCTGGCGTCTGCCGAAGCATAGGCATGCACCTGATAGTGTTTTGTAAAAGTGTGCAGACTCGACCAGGTAGCCGCCTGACACACCTGCTGAGCCGTAGCCTGGTGCCGCAATGCCCAGGACGCACCTACAGCTCTGGTAGAATGGGCTTTCAGCCCTGAAGGAATCGGAAGCCCAGACGAACGGTAGGCTTCAAGAATCGGTTCCTTGATCCACCTAGCCAAGGTTGACTTGGAAGCCTGCGACCCCTTACGCTGGCCAGCGACAAGGACAAAGAGCGCATCAGAACGGCGCAGGGGCGCCGTGCGTGAAATGTAGAGCCTGAGTGCTCTCACGAGATCTAACAAGTGCAAATCCTTTTCACATTGGTGAACTGGATGAGGGCAAAAAGAAGGTAAGGAGATATCCTGATTGAGATGAAACGGGGATACCACCTTAGGGAGAAATTCCGGGACCGGACGCAGAACCACCTTATCCTGGTGAAACACCAGGAAGGGGGCTTTGCATGACAGCGCTGCTAGCTCAGACACTCTCCTAAGTGATGTGACTGCCACTAGGAAGGACACCTTCTGCGAAAGGCGAGATAGAGAGACATCCCGCATCGGCTCGAAAGGTGGCTTCTGGAGAGCCGTCAGCACCCTGTTAAGATCCCAGGGTTCTAGCGGACGCTTGTAAGGTGGAACTATGTGGCAAACCCCCTGCAGGAACGTGCGGACCTGCGGAAGCCTGGCTAGACGCTTTTGAAAAAACACGGAAAGCGCCGATACTTGTCCCTTGAGAGAGCCGAGAGACAAGCCCTTGTCCATTCCGGATTGAAGGAAAGAAAGAAAAGTGGGCAAGGCAAACGGCCAGGGAGTGAAACCCTGATCAGAGCACCAGGATAAGAAGATCCTCCAAGTCCTGTGGTAGATCTTGGCGGACGTTGGTTTCCTGGCTTGTCTCATAGTGGCAATGACATCTTGAGATAACCCTGATGACGCTAGGAGCCAGGACTCAATGGCCACACAGTCAGGTTGAGGGCCGCAGAATTCAGATGGAAAAATGGCCCTTGAGACAGCAAGTCTGGTCGGTCTGGGAGTGCCCACGATTGACCCACCGTGAGGTGCCACAGATCCGGGTACCACGATCTCCTCGGCCAGTCTGGAGCGACGAGGATGGCGCGACTGCAGTCGGACCTGATCTTGCGTAATACTCTGGGCAGCAGTGCCAGAGGAGGAAATACATAAGGCAGTCGAAACTGCGACCAGTCCTGAACTAACGCGTCTGCCGCCAGAGCTCTGTGATCCTTGGACCGAGCCATGAATGCCGGGACTTTGTTGTTGTGCCGAGACGCCATTAGATCGACGTCCGGCGTTCCCCAGCGGCAACAGATCTCCCGAAACACGTCCGGGTGAAGAGACCATTCCCCTGCGTCCATGCCCTGGCGACTGAGAAAATCTGCTTCCCAGTTTTCTACGCCCGGGATGTGAACTGCGGAGATGGTGGAGGCTGTGGCTTCCGCCCACAGTAGAATCCGCTGAACTTCTCGGAAGGCTTGACGACTGCGTGTGCCGCCCTGGTGGTTGATGTACGCAACCGCCGTGGCGTTGTCCGACTGTATTCGGATCTGCCTGCCCTCCAGCCACCGCTGGAACGCCTTTAGGGCCAGATACACTGCCCTTATCTCCAGAACGTTGATCTGAAGGGAGGACTCTGTCGGAGTCCAGGTTCCCTGAGCCCTGTGGTGGAGGAAGACCGCTCCCCACCCTGACAGACTCGCGTCCGTCGTGACCACAGCCCAGGATGGGGGCAAGAAGGATTTTCCTTTCGACAAGGAAGTGGGAAGAAGCCACCACTGAAGAGAGGTCTTGGCTGTCCGTGACAGCGAAACGTTCCTGTCTAGGGACGTCGGCCTCTTGTCCCATTTGCGGAGGATGTCCCATTGAAGTGGACGCAGATGAAACTGCGCAAAAGGAACTGCCTCCATTGCTGCCACCATCTTCCCTAGGAAGTGCATGAGGCGCCTCAAGGGGTGTGACTGACCCCGAAGAAGAGATTGTACCCCTGTCTGTAGTGAACGCTGTTTGTCCAGCGGGAGCTTCACTATCGCTGAAAGGGTATGAAACTCCATCCCGAGGTAAGTCAGCGATTGGGTCGGTGTCAAATTTGACTTTGGGAAATTGATGATCCACCCGAACCTCTGGAGAGTCTCCAGAGTGACGGTCAGGCTGTGTTGGCATTCCACCCTGGAGGGTGCCTTGACTAGAAGATCGTCTAAGTAAGGGATCACCGAGTGGCCCTGAGAGTGTAGGACCGCCACCACTGCTGCCATGACCTTGGTGAAGACCCGTGGGGCTGTCGCCAGGCCGAATGGCAGCGCCACGAACTGAAGGTGTTCGTCCTTGATGGCGAAACGCAGAAAGCGGTGATGCTCGGGAGCGATCGGCACATGGAGATAAGCATCTTTTATGTCGATTGATGCTAGGAAGTCTCCTTGCGACATCGAGGCGATGACTGAGCGGAGAGATTCCATCCGAAACCTTCTGGTGCTCACATGCTTGTTGAGCAGCTTGAGGTCTAGAATGGGACGGAATGATCCGTCCTTTTTTGGCACCACGAACAAGTTGGAGTAGAAGCCGTGACCATGTTCCTGAGGTGGAACGGGAATCACCACTCCTTCTGCCTTCAGAGTGTTTACCGCCTGAAAAAGTGCATCGGCTCGCTCGGGGGGCGGAGATGTTCTGAAGAAACGAGTCGGAGGACGAGAACTGAGCTCTATCCTGTAACCGTGAGACAGAATGTCTCTCACCCATCGGTCTTGGACATGTGGCCACCAGGCGTCGCAAAAGCGGAAGAGCCTGCCACCGACCGAGGATGCGGTTTGTGGAGACCGAAAGTCATGAGGAGGCCGCCTTGGGGGCGGCTCCTCCGGCGGTCTTTTTAGGACGTGACTTAGACCGCCATGCAGAAGAGTTGCTCTGGCCCTTCTGTGACCTGTTGGACGTGGAGGAATGGGACCTGGCTGAGGGCCGAAAGGACTGAAACCTCGGTTGAATCTTTCGCTGCTGAGGTCTGTTCGGTTTAGACTGGGGTAAGGACGAGTCCTTTCCCTTGGATTGCTTGATAATTTCGTCCAATTGCTCGCCAAACAAGCGGTCACCGGAAAATGGCAAACCGGTTAAGAACTTCTTGGAAGCAGAGTCTGCCTTCCATTCGCGTAGCCACATGGCCCTGCGGACTGCCACCGAATTGGCGGATGCTACCGCTGTACGGCTCACCGAGTCGAGGACAGCGTTCATGGCGTAGGACGAAAAAGCCGACGCCTGAGAAGTCAAAGACACGACCTGCGGAGTAGCGGTGCGTGTGACCGCATTAATCTCAGACAGACAAGCTGAGATAGCTTGGAGTGCCCACATGGCTGCAAATGCTGGAGCAAAAGACGCACCTATGGCTTCATAGATGGATTTCATCAGGAGCTCTATTTGCCTGTCAGTGGCATCTTTGAGCGATGAGCCATCTGCCACTGATACCACGGATCTAGCCGCCAGCCTAGAGACTGGAGGATCCACCTTGGGACACTGAGCCCAACCCTTAACTACGTCAGGTGGGAAGGGGTAACGTGTGTCCTTAAGGCGCTTAGTAAAGCGCTTGTCCGGATATGCTCTGTGCTTCCGGACAGCATCTCTGAAGTTAAAGTGATCGAAAAAAGCACTCCTTGTACGTTTGGGAAACCTAAACTGGTGTTTCTCCTGTTGTGAATCTGACTCCTCAACAGGTGGAGTTGGAGGAGGGAGTTCTAGCACCTGGTTAATGGACGCTATAAGGACATTTACAATGGCGTCTCCTTCAGGTGTATCAAGATTGAGAGCACCGTCAGGATCAGAGCCCTGAGCTGCAACCTCCGCCTCATCCTCCAGAGAGTCCTCATGCTGAGACCCTGAGCAGCGTGATGAAGTGGACGAGGGTCCCCAGCGAGCCCGCTTAGACGGTCTGTGACTGCGGTCCGAGTCGGAGTCCTCCCCGTGGGACCTATGTGTCACCTCAGGAGCAGTTTGCTGCTCCAACCGAGGTGGGCCTGGGTTCAATGATTCAACAGTGCACGGGGCCTGTGTTACCGGTCTGGACTGCAAAGCTTCTAGTATCTTAGCAGACCATTTGTCCATAGACTGAGCCATGGATTGTGAAAGGGACTCAGAAAGTTTCTCAGCCAACACTGCAAACTCTGTCCCTGCCACCTGGACAGTGACAGCCGGTGGTTCTACCTGAGCCGAGGGTCCCACCAGTGCCTGAGGCTCCGGCTGAGTGAGTGTCACAGGGGCCGAGCATTGCACACAATGAGGGTAGGTGGAACCTGCAGGTAACATAGCCGCACAAGAGGTACAAGTTGCAAAAAAAGCCTGTGCCTTGGCACCCTTGCTTTTTGCAGACGACATGCTGTTATCTCCTCTTAGCAAACAGTGAGGGTATATAGCCAAGCAAATACTGCGGCCGAGCAGAGCAAATGTATACCCAATATGGATATATATATATACACTGCGGCACCCAGGGGGGCCAGCACCTGTAACAGGTGCGGCTTACCGACCGCGTTCAGCGGTTGTGTGTCCACCAGATTCCCTGCCTGGGCCTCCCAGAGTTGTGGAGCTCTATCTGAAGTTCTCCTCCGGCAGCAGCGATAATAACAATGGCTGCCAGCGTTCTGAGAGGAGGAGGGAGCCGTGGGCGTGCCTCAGAAAGTGCGGGAATCTGGTGCCCCACGGTGCTCAGTGAGGGGGGAGGAGGATACTAAGTATGCTCCCGCTCTCACCGCTGACGTTCAGTCTAGCGTCCCGCCCTTGCCCCTGACTGGCAGGCCCGGGGGCGGGAATATGCGGTACTAGGCCGCAAAAGCCGGGGACTCGATTTATAAGCGCGGCCGGCAAACAGGCGCGGTCGGCGCGGTAGTCCCGGCGACCCTAAACACAGAGCAGCTGCTGCAGCGTCCGATCCACAGGCGCTCTATGTGCCGTCCCCAAGGGGACACAGAGTACCTCAGAGAAGCAGGGCCTGTCCCTGATGACATCCAGTCTCCTGTCCGTCAGGTTCCCACAGGGGCTGCGGAGGGAGCCCGGTCCCAGTGCCTGGTGACCGGTTAGGATCCCACTTCTCCCAGAGCCCCTAAGGGATGGGGAAGGATAACGGCATGTGGCTCCAGCCTTTGTACCCGCAATGGGTACCTCAACCTTAACAACACCGCCGACCAAAGTGGGGTGAGAAGGGAGCATGCCGGGGGCCCTGGGGCCCCTCTTGTCTTCCATCCGATAAAGTCAGCAGCTGCTGCTGACAAAAATGTGGAGCTTGCGTGAATATGTGCCTCCTTCAACACAAAGCATAAAACTGATGGGCCCGTGATGCACGGGAGGGTGTATAGCAGAGGGGAGGGGTTACACTTTTTAAAGTGTAATAACTTTGTGTGGCCTCCGGAGGCAGAAGCTATACACCCAATTGTCAATTGTCTGGGTCTCCCAATGGAGCGACAAAGAAAAAGGTTTTACAAATATGAAAAAAAAATATAAAAAGTTCAAATCCCCCCACCCCTTTTGCCCCATTGAAAATAAAACAAAAAAGATCTACATTTGGTATTTTTGGGATCAGAAATGGCTGATCTATCAAAATATAAAATCAGTTAATCTGATCAAGACACAGCGTTGCGAGAAAAAAATAAAAATGCCAGAATACGTATTTTTAGATGCCGCAACATTGCATTAAAATGCAATAACAGACGATTAAAACATTGTATTTACCCAAAAAGGGTATAATTGAATACGACAGCTCAAGATGCAAAAAAAGAGAATTTTGTTTACTTACCGTAAATTCTTTTTCTTATAGTTCCGACATGGGAGACCCAGACCATGGGTGTATAGCTTCTGCCTCCGGAGGACACACAAAGTACTACACTAAAAGTGTAGCTCCTCCCTCCGAGCATATACACCCCCTGGATGACAAATCTAACCAGTTTAGTGCAAAAGCTGAAGGAGGACATCCACCCATAAGTAGAGATAGAGGAAAACCCGGAATAACCGGAACCTCTGTCTACAACAACAGCCGGTGAAAACACACGGAACAAGAACTGCCAACAGGCAACAGGGAGGGTGCTGGGTCTCCCATGTCGGAACTATAAGAAAAAGAATTTACGGTAAGTAAACAAAATTCTCTTTTTCTTCATCGTTGCTTATGGGAGACCCAGACCATGGGACGTCTCAAAGCAGTCCATGGGTGGGTAATAACAGAAACTGCGAAGTAGGCAAAACCTAACTTCACAAATGGGCGACAGCCGCCTGAAGGATGCGTCTGCCCAAGCTCGCATCTGCCGAAGCATGAGCATGCACTTGATAGTGCTTCGAAAAGGTGTGCAGACTAGACCAAGTGGCAGCCTGACAGACTTGCTGAGCCGTAGCCTGGTGCCTGAAAGCCCAAGAGGCACCGACAGCTCTGGTCGAGTGCGCCCTAATCCCCAGCGGGGGAGGCACCTGAGTACATTGGTAGGCATCGGAGATGGCCGACCTAATCCAACGAGCTAGGGTCGGTTTAGAAGCCGAGAGACCCTTGCGCTGACCTGTGGTCAGCACAAAAAGAGAGGTGCACCGCCTAAGAGCAGCGGTGCGAGACACATAGATCCGGAGCGCCCGCACCAGATCCAGAGTATGCAGCGTTTTCTCAAAGCGATGCACAGGGGCCGGACAAAGGGAAGGCAATGAAATGTCCTGGTTAAGGTGGAAAGGAGACACCACCTTAGGGAGAAAGTCCGGAGTCGGACGGAGAACCACCTTGTCTTGGTGAAAAACCAAAAAGGGTGACTCCGAAGAGAGCGCAGCCAAATCCGAAACTCTCCTGAGAGAAGTTATGGCCACCAGAAAGACCACTTTCTGTGAAAGTCGAAACAAGGGAACCTCCTTAAGAGGTTCAAATGGGGGTTTCTGTAAAGCCGTGAGGACCAGATTAAGGTCCCAGGGATCCAAAGGCCGCCGGTATGGGGGAATGATGTGAGATGCGCCCTGCATGAAGGTGCGCACCTGGGCCAGTCGGGCGATACGCCCTGGAACAACACTGACAGCGCCGAGATCTGTCCCTTGAGGGAATTGAGGGATAGTCCTAGCTGCAGACCTGACTGTAGAAAAGACAGGATGGTCGGCAAGGAAAAAGGCCAAGGAGCATGGCCGGAAGAGCGACACCAGGACAGGAAAATCCTCCAAGTCCTGTGGTAAATCTTGGCCGAGGAAGACTTCCGAGCCTGAGTCATAGTGGAGATGACTTCAGAAGGAATGCCGGAAGCCGTCAGGATCCAGGACTCAAGAGCCACGCCGTCAATCTGAGAGCCGCAGAATTCTGGAAAAACGGACCTTGAGAGAGAAGGTCTGGTCGGTCCGGGAAATGCCACGGCACCTCTACGGACAGACGGAGCAGGTCTGGGTACCAAGCTCGCCTGGGCCAGTCTGGAGCAATGACTATATACGGATAAGGCTGCACATCAAACTTAGATAATAGTATAATGCCTCAAGCATATGGACAAATATTGGAATATACAATGAAAAATGCTACTTGCTAATTTGAACATGTGAATAATGAATTGCATACCTGCCATGAATATTAGGAAAAAGGAGATATTTAGCAATCGCATTGATCAATGTAACTGAGTTTTTAATTGCAATGAGATGACACACAGTTAGGGTCACAGAGCTAGGGACCCCAATATAGAGATATGCCTTGACGAGGCCTTGGGGCTCAGTTACATTGATCAATGCGATTGCTAAATATCTCCTTTTTCCTAATATTCATGGCAGGTATGCAATTCATTATTCACATGTTCAAATTAGCAAGTAGCATTTTTCATTGTATATTCCAATATTTGTCCATATGCTTGAGGCATTATACTATTATCTAAGTTTGATGTGCAGCCTTATCCGTATATAGTATGTAATTTTTGGCTTGCACTCATAATATATATATTAGTGCTCACTTCAGTTATCCTATTCAGTTATATGGAGCAATGACTATGACCCGACGGCCCTCCATCCTGATCTTGCGCAGGACCCTGGGCAAGAGAGCTAGAGGGGGAAACACGTAAGCCAGACGGAACTGGGACCAATCCTGAACCAGCGCGTCCGCTGCCAAGGCCTGAGGATCGTGGGAGCGAGCCACGTAAACCGGAACCTTGTTGTTGTGCCGGGATGCCATTAGGTCCACTTCCGGAGTGCCCCACTTGCGGCAGATTGACCGGAATACTGCCGGATGCAGGGCCCACTCGCCGTTGTCTACGGTTTGACGGCTGAGATAGTCTGCCTCCCAGTTTTCTACGCCTGGGATGTGGACTGCGGATATGGTGGACTTGGAGTCCTCCGTCCACTGAAGGATGCGTTGAACCTCCAACATTGCCAGGCGGCTGCGAGTCCCGCCCTGGTGATTGATGTAGGCAACCGCTGTCGCGTTGTCTGACTGGACTCGAATGTGCTTGCCCGCCAACAGGTGGTGAAAGGCTACGAGAGCTAGGAGCACAGCTCTGATTTCTAGCACATTGATCGAGAGGGCTGATTCGGACGGAGTCCAAGTGCCCTGTGCTCGGTGGTGGAGAAATACTGCTCCCCAGCCGGATAGACTGGCATCCGTGGTGAGAATTACCCAGGACGGGATCAGAAAGGAGCGTCCCTGAGACAGAGAGAGGGGCTGAAGCCACCACTGAAGAGAGCTCCTGTTCTGTGGCGACAGAGCCACTAGCCTGTGCAAGGAAGAGGTCCGCTTGTCCCAACAGCGGAGAATGTCCAGCTGCAGGGGACGCAGATGGAACTGGGCAAAGGGAACCGCTTCCATTGACGCCACCATCTGACCCAGCACCTGCATAAGGTGCCTGATGGAATGACGGCGGGGCCTCAACAGAGAGCGAACCGCCAGATGAAGGGACTGTTGTTTGACTAAGGGCAGCCTCACAAGTGCCGGCAGAGTCTCGAATTGCATCCCTAGGTACGTGAGTTTCTGTGTCGGGGTCAGAGTGGACTTGGGCAGATTGACAAGCCACCCGAATTGAACAAGTGTGGCGAGAGTGAGCGAGACACTCCGCTGACAGTCTGCACTGGATGAAGCCTTGACTAGAAGGTCGTCCAGGTAAGGAATCACTGTCAACCCCTGTAGGTGCAGAACCGCAACCACTGCTGCCATGACCTTGGTGAATACTCGAGGGGCAGTGGCTAGCCCGAAGGGGAGAGCCACGAATTGGAAATGTTCCTCTCCGATTGCAAAACGTAGCCAACGCTGGTGCGAAACTGCAATTGGCACATGCAAATAGGCATCTCTGATGTCGATGGATGCTAGAAAATCTCCTTGGGTCATTGAGGCAATGACTGAACGCAGAGATTCCATGCGAAAGTGCCGCACCTGAACCTGCTTGTTGAGAAGCTTGAGATCCAGGATGGGCCGGAAGGAACCGTCCTTCTTGGGGACTAGGAATAGATTTGAGTAGAACCCTCTGAACCGTTCCCGGGCGGGAACCGGTACGATTACTCCGTTGGCCTGCAGGGGTGCCACGGCCTGAGAGAAGGCGACGGCCTTGGAGCAGGGGGGAGTGGACAGAAAAAATCTGTTTGGCGGGCTGGAAGAAAATTCTATCCTGTAGCCGTGGGAGATGATATCCCGCACCCACTGATCTGAGACGTGTTGAAACCACACGTCGCCAAAGTGGGAGAGCCTGCCACCGACTAAGGACGTTGCTGGCGCGGCCAAATAGTCAAGAGGAGGCTGCCTTAGTGGCAGCGGCTCCTCCGTTCTTCTGAGGACGCGGCTTCGTGCGCCAGCTGGGTTTACGATCCTTGGCTGAGTTAGTGGACGAGGCTGAGGGCTTAGAGGATGACCAGTTAGAGGAACGAAAGGAACGAAACCTCGACTGGTTCCTGCCCTGGACAGGTTTCCTGGTTTTAGTTTGTGGCAAGGAAGTACTCTTCCCGCCAGTAGCTTCCTTAATAATTTCATCCAGTTGTTCACCGAACAGCCGGGACCCAGCAAAAGGGAGCCCAGCAAGATACTTCTTGGAAGAAGCATCTGCTTTCCACTCTCGAAGCCACAAGATCCTGCGGATCGCGAGGGAATTAGCGGAAGCCACCGCCGTGCGGTGAGAAGCCTCCAGAACGGCAGACATGGCATAGGATGGAAAAGCCGAAGCCTGGGAAGTTAAGGCCACCATTTCGGGCAAAGAGTCTCTGGTGAGGGAATGCATCTCCGCCAGAGAAGCAGAGACGGCCTTAAGAGCCCACACTGCTGCAAAAGACGGGGAGAACGAGGCCCCTGCCGCTTCATATACAGATTTGGCCAGCAGGTCAACCTGGCGGTCAGTGGGATCCTTAAGTGAGGTGCCATCCGCCACAGAAACAACTGTCCGGGCTGAGATTCTAGACACTGGACGGTCTACCTTAGGTGAATGAGCCCACTCCTTGACCACCTCTGGTGGAAAGGGAAAACGGTCATCAGAACTACGCTTTGGAAAGCGTTTGTCAGGACAGGCCCTGGGCTTAGTCACAGTGGCCTGAAAACTGGAGTGGTTGAAAAACATACTCCTTGCTCTTTTAGGTGAGGTAAACTGGTGTCTTTCTACCAGAGAAGCTTGTTCCTCTGACACTGGTGGATTGAGGTTCAGAACGGAGTTAATGGATGCAATCAAATCACTAACATCCGCATCACCCTCAGATAGATCACTGAAGCCGGGGCCTAGATTTTTCTATGCGGCCGACGAGCAGGCACCCTCGGCGCGTTTCTCAGGAAAAAAACAGAGAACCGGCCGGAAATCATAGTAAAGTGACAAAACACACTCTCCCCACAATAAATATACCCGGGACCCCTGAATAACGTCTCAATACTTAGCTTATGAGACGCAGGGCCAGGTCCCTGGGGGGGGGGGTAAACGCTCCGTCCGGCAGGATCCTGACAGGGCTGCGGATGGAGACCGGTCTCCTGTAAAGCAGAGAGAACCGTGATGGCTCCCACTTCAAGCCAGAGCCACAGGGGATGGTGAAGGAGCGCGGCATGTGAAGGCTCCAGCCTTGTAAAGTCAACCTTAACAGCACCGCCGACACAGTGGGGTGAGAAGGGACATGCCGGGAGTCCAGGCTGGACCCGCTTTTCTTCCAAATCTTTGAAATCAAAAATCATAAAAATCAAAAATCAGAGAATGCATGTGTGTGTGTGACCTCCTGAACACAAAGCATTGAACTGGTTAGATTTGTCATCCAGGGGGTGTATATGCTCGGAGGGAGGAGCTACACTTTTAGTGTAGTACTTTGTGTGTCCTCCGGAGGCAGAAGCTATACACCCATGGTCTGGGTCTCCCATGAGGAACGATGAAGAAAATAAGACGTTACTCAGCCCCAGGTATCGAAGCCTGAAGCAGGTAAAAAAAGGTGGTAAAAGACTGAATGTGTGCACAGTGATGTCGTTCTGACACTGCAGAGCATATGCCCATATTTTTCTTTTTTTGTTTTGTTAGTACTTTTTCAGGTGGATTCTGCCTGGAAAGATGCTGTGAGCGCAAAGCCTAATTCCTTGTGCGCACGCTACTTTTTTGGTGCAATTTGCTCCTAAACTGCATGTCTCCCGTACTCCAAGCAAAGTCTATGAGAATTCAGAAATGCTGTGCGTATGGTTTTTTTTTTTACTTCCTTGCAGTTTTGGGTGCAGAAAAAAGTAGCATCTCAATTGTTTGTGCATATGTGCTCTGTGTTCCCTTTCAACCATGGAATATAGTTAAAAAAGAAAAAAAAACGCATCAAGGAGCGCATTAAACAATGCACCAAGGAACACCTAAGGAGGTGCCAAAAGGAAGCTCCCAAAGGACGCACCAAATAACACACCAAGGAAGCCACCAAATAACGCACCAAGGAACCCACCAAGGAACCTACCAAATAACACTCCAAGGAACCCACCAAATAACCCACCAAGGAACCCACCAAGGAACCCACCAAGGAACGCACCAAGGAACGCACCAAGGAACGCACCAAGGAACCCACCAAATAACGCACCAAGGAACCCACCAAGGAACCTACCAAATAACACTCCAAGGAACCCACCAAATAACCCACCAAGGAACCCACCAAGGAACCCACCAAGGAGCCCACCAAGGAACGCACCAAGGAACGCACCAAGGAACGCACCAAGGAACGCACCAAGGAACGCACCAAGGAACGCACCAAGGAACGCACCAAGGAACCCACCAAGGAACCCACCAAGGAACACACCAAGGAACACACCAAGGAACACACCAAGGAACACACCAAGGAACACACCAAGGAACACACCAAGGAACACACCAAGGAACACACACGTTTTTTGTTGCACTTTTTCGGCCACAAGGTACAGAAATTTTCGGCAGCGTGCACACATACCCTTATTGTTCCGGTAAGGTGATGGTTATACTTTCTTTCCTGAAAGGGCAAAAGAAAAAATTTCCGAAAATCTGATGCCGGTAATGGAAACCCACCTGACGGTGATTGTGTGCCTGTAGCTGGGAAGGAGCTTCTCCATATTGAGGAAGCGCGTGATCTCCTCCAGGATGAGGCGCACGTCAGCGTTCAGATTGTCCAGGGTGCGACATTCGTTGTTCACGCTGACTGCGGGGGTGACAGAATTGGCCAGTGCATCGATGAGCTCAGCCCTGTAGTAGTTGTCGGAAAACTGAAAAATATAATTTTTATTTATTTTTAAATATCACCATGTTTTCCTAAACATTTTTTAAAGATGCAACAGCGTTATTCAGGATTAAAAAAAAAAAATAAAAATAAAATAAAAATCCACTTCTTTCCCCAAAAATGTGCTACCATGTTGTCAGCTCTCCCTTCTGAGGTTGTTGTTATTGCTTTGTCTCCTTTCGATGAGATGAGAACACTTCCTTCCTTGTGTCCTATAAGAAGGTAATGGTTCTGCATAGGTTGTGTCCGGTCTTGCATCAGACCTCTGCTTGCTCTCAGGCTTTAAACCAGATCTGACCCTGTCCAGTTCACAAAGCTCATAGCAGAGTGGACCAGTCTTGTGGTTCTCCTGTCCTACTTGATGAATGAGGAAAGTCAATTTGTCCGTAGCTGGAGAACAAACATAATGAACTTATGTAGGAAATCCTCTGTGCATGATATAGGGGCAGAGACCCCGATTCTAGTGATGTTACTTATTTTACTGGGCTTTAGCAGTTGTGATAGAATCACAGTTTTCTCTGCTGCAGATTCTTAATAACCACATCCACACCACTGATTAGCAGCTGTCAATGGACAGCATACACAAAAAGCTGCCTATCAGTGGTGGGAATGTGGTTGGACTAAGAGGCAAGGGATACTTAGTCCTCTACTGACAATCTCCTGCTGATAAAACACTGATTGTATTGAAACAGCAAAACAGAAAATGACAGACGGCTGGAATTAGAATCTCAGCCCCTACATCATGCTGCTCTCAGACTTCATAGCAAAAACCTGAAACAGTTTTTCTTTAACTTCATCCCTTTTAGCAGGATTGGTCAATTCTTCAGCAGAGGAGGGATGTTTTGGGTTTTTTTTGCAGGAGGAGTTGCAGTTTTGAACAACACTGTTCATTTTACTATACAATCTACTAAAAATAAACAAGAAAACAAAAATCTAAGGGGGATGGAATAGGGGGGAAAAAATCCCACTATAATTAGATGGGTTAAGTTATGCAGTAAAAATGACCTGACAATGCAATTTTGCAGGACAGTATAAATTTGGTGATAGCAGAATATTTTATTTTTTATTATTTTTACCACTAAAATATGAAATAAACAAATTAAACTATAAAAGAAAAATGTAAGAAAATAAATGAGAACTAAAAAGGGAAAAAAAAAAGTCATACGATAAGAAAAAAAAAAAAATCAGTATTATTAGCAAATACTTTTCTCCATCTATCCCGAGGTATTTGCAAATTATTATCACTAGCAATACACCTAGTATAATTCATCTGTGACTCCATTTTCAGAAACCCTTAAGGAAGTATTCTCATCTCCAAGATCCTATCCCAAAATGTAGTAGGTGTAATAATCATAATATTAGCAAATACCTCCAATTAGAAATGTAGTATAGCTCTTCTGATTAGTTATGTCACTTACCTCATGTGCAGGGCATTGCAGTAGCTTAGGTATCCATGGTTACGACCACTCATATAGTGACACTTACTTGAAGAGTTCATAACCATGTATAACTAACCTACTACTGTTGAGGAGGGCTGTTGGATCAAATACTTAACCTTGAGACCTACGGGATTGTGGGAAATCACCGATGAAACGTATTATTTCACCTTATGTAGTTTGTTCAGATGCATACATGTGAGATCAAAGATGGCTGCAACTTCCTGTCCTCTTCATCCTGCCCTGATATGCAAAAAATGCAGGGAATGTCCAAATGTAAGAAGACCCATCGGTGACCTCACGGGCCCACACCACCGGTGACCTCACGGGCCCACCCTACCGGTGACCTCACGGGCCCACCCCACCGACCACCTCACTGGCACACCCCACCGACCACCTCACGGGCCCACCCCACTGGCACACCCCACCGACCACCTCACGGGCACACCCATCTGACCACCTCACGGGCACACCCATCTGAACACTTCAGGGGTACACCCATCTGACCACCTCACGGGCCCACCCCACCAACGCGCCTCACGGGACCACCCCACCGACCACCTCACGGGCCCACCCCACCGACCACCTCACGGGCACACCCATCTGCCCACCTCACGGGCCCACCCCACCGATCACCTCACGGGCACACCCCACTGACCACCTCACGGGCACACCCATCTGAACACTTCAGGGGTACACCCATCTGACCACCTCACGGGCCCACCCCACCAACGCGCCTCACGGGACCACCCCACCGACCACCTCACGGGCCCACCCCACCGACCACCTCACGGGCACACCCATCTGCCCACCTCACGGGCCCACCCCACCGATCACCTCACGGGCACACCCCACTGACCACCTCACGGGCACACCCCACTGACCACCTCACGGGCACACCCCACTGACCACCTCACGGGCACACCCCACTGACCACCTCACGGGCACACCCATCTGACCACTTCACGGGCACACCCCACCGACCTCACCGGCCCACCCCACTGACCACCTCACGGGCCCACCCCACCGACCACCTCACTGGCACACCCCACCGACCACCTCACGGGCCCACCCCACCGACCACCTCACTGGCACACCCCACCGACCACCTCACTGGCACACCCATCTGACCACCTCACGGGCACACCCATCTGACCACCTCACGGGCACACCCATCTGACCACCTCACGGGCACACCCATCTGACCACCTCACGGGCACACCCATCTGACCACTTCACGGGCACACCCATCTGACCACCTCACGGGCACACCCCACTGACCACCTCACGGGCCCACCCCACCGATCACCTCACGGGCACACCCCACTGACCACCTCACGGGCACACCCATCTGACCACTTCACGGGCACACCCCACCGACCTCACGGGCCCACCCCACTGACCACCTCACGGGCCCACCCCACTGACCACCTCACGGGCCCACCCCACCGACCACCTCACTGGCACACCCCACCGACCACCTCACGGGCCCACCCCACCGACCACCTCACTGGCACACCCCACCGACCACCTCACGGGCACACCCATCTGACCACCTCACGGGCACACCCATCTGACCACCTCACGGGCACACCCATCTGACCACCTCACGGGCACACCCATCTGACCACTTCACGGGCACACCCATCTGACCACCTCACGGGCCCACCCCACCGACGCGCCTCACGGGACCACCCCACCGACCACCTCACTGGCACACCCCACCGACTACCTCACTGGCACACCCCACTGACCACCTCACGGGCACACCCATCTGACCACTTCACGGGCACACCCCACCGACCACCTCACGGGCCCACCCCACTGACCACCAATGAACACATCTGAGTATGCCCACTATAAAGCTAACCACATCTATTTTTTCAAGTTTATATAAATCGATGCTCTGTTTAAATAAAGTCTCTTGGATCTGCGCCATTCTCTGATCAAGGAGAGATTCACATCTGACTCTTTGTCTGGTGTCAATTCTTTCGTGAATGCACTTGATCCACACCACTTAGGTCAGGAGCAGGCAACTACTGAACATTTCAAAGTGTTCACCCTAACACTATAATACCCTGCACATGAGGTAAGAGACACGGCTAGATCAGTGGAACTATACTACACTTCTAATATTATTATAGGTATTTGCTAATATTATTATTACACCTACTACATATTGGGATTGGATCTTGGATATGGGAATATCCCTACACAAGCATTAGGCTATGTGCGCACACTGCAGTTTTGTTTCTTCAGCGAAAACCGCACCTTTGGCCGCAAAAATGCATCAAAAGACGCACGCGTGTTTTCTCATGCGTTTCTCTATATTCAATGGAAAAATGCAGAAAGAAGCGACATGCTGCTTCTCTTTTTTCTGCACCCAAAACTGCAGGCAAAAAAGAAGCAAAGTGCGCACAGCCTTTCGGATTTCTCAGACTTTGCTGGGGAAGGTCATACATGAAGTTTAGGACCATAAACTGCATCTAAAAAATCAGCAAAAAAAGCAGCGTGTGCACAAGGCCTTAGATAGTTTTTTTTATTTTTATCACATTTCTTGGAGGGGGACAATTATATTAATTTGATGCAATATTTTTTTTTATATTTTTTTAATTTTTACTGTATATTCAGGACCCTGACTCTCTTCCATCGTACTCTGCAGGATATTTTAATACTGACACTACTATGAAGCCTTCATTAGAACCCCGGCTGCCATTGCAACCACACGCAGCGGCAACGAGGTCATGCCAAAGCCACTGTTCGCTTTCAGCTCCTGAGCCTGCTCCATACACGTACATGGTGACTCTGGTATACAGCGCGGTGGGTCTATCTACGATCTCAGGGACGGACAGGCGTGACACCTTGCCGCTGCCTGTACAGCCCACAGACAGCATGGACAGGCACAGCTGACTGCTTCACTCACCAGCGTCTATCTGCCATTCTAAAGTCAGGAGACACAAGTGGACATATTTTTGTAGCCCCCAAGAGTTTAGTTTACCCCTATGGGGGGGGGGGGGGCTTGTAATGGAAGACCATTAAAATTAAAAATACAAAAATAAATAAATTAAAAAAATTAAAATTAAAATAATAAATGATTTAAAGGTCTGATCTGTGAAGTGAGTGAATGGCAAACAAGTGACATTTTTACTGTTAATCTGTGAAGAAGAAAAAAAAACGGAATGTAAAATGAAGATGGTTACAGAAGAAAATAAAATGTCTCCATGCAAAACTAATTACAGTAATTTCCTGGCGTCCGCCCAGGTAAACAAATTATATCTGCCATGTGCCCGCAGCAGGGATGATTCAGCCGGTGGGAAGTAGATCAGATACAAGGAGCTGGCTGCAGCGCGGATCGCACAGGACCTGCCAATCTCGGGACACCGAAGGGCGTGTAGTGAGAAGTATGATAGAAAAGGTCATACCCGTGTGTGAGAAGCCGTGAAGAACAATGGTGGTCACTGGCATGAGGTCACAAGATTGCTCCGCTGATTACGGTATTCTGTGCGAAGGATTTTATAGTATGGCAACAGGCGCCAATATCGGCGATTGGCTACAGCGGTGATGCGCACTCTCAACATGAGGTCACCACTGCAGTGACGGAGCGCCGACGATGAACACGGGGGGGTTGAGTACTTGCTGGGTTTATTATTTGGGGTATTTTAGACTGTTTGGAGTCTTTTCTGAGGAGGCCTGGTTACGTTGATCTTATTGTTGTGTTTTATTCGAGATAGCTTGCTCGTCACTTTAAAGGTACACAATTTGAAGGGGGAAGGGGTTGTAACAGCATGTCATCCTAGTTTGCCTCCATGGACTCTAATGTAATCAGGCCCACAGTAGGACTCATTGTCCTGCATCTGGTGGGGGTGGGGGGAGTTGTGAATCTTTTGTTCCTGTCTGCAAGGAGACTTCTCTAATGCACAATTCTGCATAAAGGGTCAGAAACTGGGCTTTTAGAATCTTCATACTTTGAGCTTCATTTAGAAAACGTCTAAGGTGGTGGGTGTGATGAGCACTTCTGCCCATCTAGGGGGCTGATACCAGGCGAAAGGTACAGCAATACGACACCCGTTTGGTTTTTAGTGAGGGCATTGGTGTGGTGACGTGAAGGGGTGAGGGTCTGTTACGGCCAGGTCCTGGTGCCCATGAATGGACTATAGAGATTGGAGCTGGACACAAGCGATATAGTCGAGATATCCGTTGTCTGGATTTGAGGAACTATCCTAAGGACTGTCTGGAGGAACATAAGGACTATGGTTGCAGTAAGAATGTGTATGGAAGATATCAAAATTGTTGCATTCTTAACCTGCCTAGGTGATGGATACAACCCACAACCTCAGATCTTCACACCTTAAAACATTTTATGATCACGGGTCTGTTCTGATGACCTTCACCTTTCTCACATGACACAAAGAAAGGGGCCTATTGGCTGCCATTGCAGTAGGTGGCTGGCTTGAAGGGGTATTCCCATCTCCAAAATCCTATCCCAATATGTAGTAGCTATAATAATTAGAAATATAGTATAGTTCTCCTGATATAGCCATGTCGCTTACTTCATGTGCAGGGCATTACAGCTCAGGTATCCATGGTTACGTCCACTCTTATAGTGATAATAACCATGGATACCTAAGCTGCAATGCTCTGCACATGAGGTAAGAGACATGACTATATATCAGGAGGACTATACTACATTTCTAACTGGAGGTATTTGCTAATAATATTATTATTACACCTACTGCATATTGGGATAGATCTTGGAGATGGGAATAACTTTTTTAAGGCCCTCAGCCTCCCTGTATCTGTAAACTTTCTTTGCTTATTAAGTCCAACCTCATTTGCAGGTTCTGTAGAAGCTCACTAACCTAAATACCGTGTGTATGACAACACTGAGGTATATCTGTATATGCAGTTGAAACCAGAAGTTTCCATTCACTCTGAATTGACACATCTGCAGGTTTCCCCTCCGCTCTCTATACAGACACATCTGCAGGTTTTTCCCCTCCGCTCTCTATACAGACATCTGCAGGTTTTCCCTCTGCTCTCTATACAGACATCTGCAGGTTTCTCCTCCACTCTCTATACAGACATCTGCAGGTTTCCCCTCCACTCTCTATACAGACATCTGCAGGTTTCCCCTCCACTCTCTATACAGACATCTGCAGGTTTCCCCTCCACTCTCTATACAGACACATCTGCAGGTTTCCCCTCCACTCTCTATACAGACATCTGCAGGTTTCCCCTCCACTCTCTATACAGACACATCTGCAGGTTTCCCCTCTGCTCTCTATACAGACATCTGCAGGTTTCCACTCCGCTCTCTATACAGACACATCTGCAGGTTTCTCCGCTCTCTATACAGACATCTGCAGGTTTCCCCTCCACTCTCTATACAGACACATCTGCAGGTTTCCCCTCTGCTCTCTATACAGACATCTGCAGGTTTCCCCTCCGCTCTCTATACAGACATCTGCAGGTTTTCCCTCTGCTCTCTATACAGACATCTGCAGGTTTCCCCTCCGCTCTCTATACAGACATCTGCAGGTTTTCCCTCTGCTCTCTATACAGACATCTGCAGGTTTCCCCTCCGCTCTCTATACAGACATCTGCAGGTTTTCCCTCTGCTCTCTATACAGACATCTGGAGGTTTTCCCTCCGCTCTCTATACAGACATCTGCAGGTTTTCCCTCTGCTCTCTATACAGACATCTGCAGGTTTTCCCTCTGCTCTCTATACAGACATCTGGAGGTTTTCCCTCTGCTCTCTATACAGACATCTGGAGGTTTTCCCTCTGCTCTCTATACAGACATCTGCAGGTTTCCCCTCCGCTCTCTATACAGACATCTGCAGGTTTTCCCTCCGCTCTCTATACAGACATCTGCAGGTTTTCCCTCCGCTCTCTATACAGACATCTGCAGGTTTTCCCTCTGCTCTCTATACAGACATCTGCAGGTTTTCCCTCTGCTCTCTATACAGACACATCTGCAGGTTTTCCCCTCTGCTCTCTATACAGACACATCTGCAGGTTTCCCCTCCGCTCTCTATACAGACATCTGCAGGTTTTCCCTCCGCTCTCTATACAGACATCTGCAGGTTTTCCCTCTGCTCTCTATACAGACATCTGCAGGTTTTCCCTCTGCTCTCTATACAGACACATCTGCAGGTTTTCCCCTCTGCTCTCTATACAGACACATCTGCAGGTTTTTCCCTCCGCGCTCTATACAGACACATCTGCAGGTTTCTCCGCTCTCTATACAGACATCTGCAGGTTTCTCCGCTCTCTATACAGACATCTGCAGGTTTTCCCTCTGCTCTCTATACAGACATCTGGAGGTTTTCCCTCTGCTCTCTATACAGACATCTGCAGGTTTCCCCTCCGCTCTCTATACAGACACATCTGCAGGTTTTCCCCTCTGCTCTCTATACAGACACATCTGCAGGTTTTCCCCTCCGCTCTCTATACAGACACATCTGCAGGTTTTTCCCTCCGCGCTCTATACAGACACATCTGCAGGTTTTCCCTCCACTCTCTATAAAGACACATCTGCAGGTTTTTCCCTCCACTCTCTATACAGACACATCTGCAGGTTTCCCCTCTGCTCTCTATACAGACACATCTGCAGGTTTTTCCCTCCGCTCTCTATACAGACATCTGCAGGTTTTTCCCTCCGCGCTCTATACAGACACATCTGCAGGTTTTTCCCTCCGCTCTCTATACAGACACATCTGCAGGTTTTTCCCTCCACTCTCTATAAAGACACGTGCAGGTTTTTCTCACTATCTCACATGAAATCAGAATAACCCTTTCCAGTTTTAATTCAATTAGGAACCAAAATTATTTATATTTGCCAAATGTCAGAATAATGAGAGAGATAATGTTTTAAGGTATTTTTATTACTTTCTGCAAAGTGAAAAGTTTACATACACTGGTAGTACTATACCTATAAACAATATGGGACAGCACATATGATTAGGTCATGGATTTGGAAGCTTCTGATAGGTTTATTGGCAACATCTGAGTTAATTAGAGACACACCTGTGGATGTATTTTAACGCACATCTGAAACACACGGCTTTTTTGTGTTGCACCATGGAAAAGGCAAAAGAAATCAGCCAAGATCTCAGGAAGAGAATTGTTGACTTGCACAAGTCTGGTTCATCCTGAGGTGCAATTTCCAGATACTTGCAGGTGTCTCGTTCATGTGTACAAACAATTATACAAACAAGATGGGAATATCCAGCTATCATACCGCTCAGGAACAAGACAGGTTCTGTGTACCAGAGATGAACGTTTTTTTTGTCAGACATGTGCATATCAACCCAAGAACAAAAGCAAAAGACCTTGTGAAGATGCTGGCGGAAGCTGGTAAGATCGTGTCATTATCCACAATTAAATAAGTACTGTATAAATATGGGCTGAAAGGCCACTCTGCCAGGAAGAAGCCAGTACTCCAAAACAAACATAAACCCAGATTAATCTTTGAAAATGCACAAAGGAACAAAGACCTTAATTTTTGGAGATAATGTCCTGTGGTCTGGTTAAACTAAAATAGAACTGTTTGGCCATAATGACCATTGTTATGTTTGGAGGAAAAAGAAAGAAGCTTTGAAGCCTAAGAACATCATCCCAACTGTGACACACGGGGGTGGCAGCATCATGATGTGGGGTTGTTTTCCTGCAGGAGGGACTGGTGCACTTCTCAAAATAGATGGCATCATGAGGAAAGAAATTATGTGTCAATACTGAAGCAACATCTCAAGACATCAGCCAGGAACTTATAGATTGGTAGTATGCTTCAGGTCATTGTCAATTTGGAAGACCGATTTACGCCCAAACTGGTTACAAAGTGGCTTAAGGATAACAAAGTCAATGTTTTGGAGTGGCCATCACAGAGCCCTGATCTCAATCTTATTGAAAATGTATGGGCAAAACTGAAAAGGCCGGTGCGAGCGGCGACCTCCAAACATGGCTCAGTTACACCAGTTTTGTCAAGAGGAATAGGCCCAAATTCCTACCAACTATTGTGAGAAGCTTGTGGAAGGAGATAAACGACGTTTCACCCAAGTCATACAGTGTAAGGGCAATGCCACCAAATACTAATGACATGGAGGGAAACTTTTGACTTTGCAGAAAGTAATAAAAATGCCTTAAAACATTGTCTCTCTCATTATTCTGGCATTTGGCAAATATAAATAATTTTGGCTCCTAATTGACCTAAAACGGGAAAGATTTATTCTGATTTCATGTCAGATAATGAGAAAAACCTGCAGATGTGTCTGTATAGAGAGCGGAGGGAAAAACCTGCAGATGTGTCTGTATAGAGAGCAGAGGGAAAACCCTGCAGGTATAATAATAATAATAATAAAGTTTTATTTCTATAGCGCCAACATATTCTGCAGCACTTTACAATTCAGAGGGGACATGTACAGACAATTTGAGACAATACAAAAAAACAAAATTAAGATACCAGGAGGAGTGAGGGCCCTGCTCATAAGCTTACAGTCTAAGAGGAAATAGGGGACGCACAAAAGGTGAATGGGAGGGGAGAAAAGCTTGTTATATATGGTCCAGCCATCGATTTAATAGGGTAGATGTGTCTTTATAGAGAGCGGAGGGAGAAACCTGCAGATGTGTCTATATAGAGAGTGGAGGGAAAAACCTGCAGATGTGTCTGTATAGAGAGCGGGAGGGGGGGGAATCTGCAAATGTGTCTTTATAGAGAGCGGAGGGAAAAACCTGCAGATGTGTCTGTATAAAGAGCGGAGGGGAAAAACCTGCAGATGTGTCTGTATAAAGAGCGGAGGGGAAAACCTGCAGATGTGTCTGTATAGAGAGCGGAGGGAAAAAA
This sequence comes from Anomaloglossus baeobatrachus, assembly GCF_048569485.1. Classification (NCBI taxonomy): domain Eukaryota; kingdom Metazoa; phylum Chordata; class Amphibia; order Anura; family Aromobatidae; genus Anomaloglossus; species Anomaloglossus baeobatrachus. The sequence goes on from NC_134358.1 coordinate 51,505,786, forward strand.
GAGAATTTTGTTTACTTACCGTAAATTCTTTTTCTTATAGTTCCGACATGGGAGACCCAAACCACGGGTGTATAGCTTCTGCCTCCGGAGGACACACAAAGTACTACACTAAAAGTGTAGCTCCTCCCTCCGAGCATATACACTCCCCGGATGACAAATCCAACCAGTTTAGTGCCAAAGCTGAAGGAGGACATCCACCCATAAGTAGAGATAGAGTAAAACCCGGAATAACCGGAACTTCTGTCTACAACAACAGCCGGTGAAAACACACGGAACAAGAAAGCTGCCAACAGGCAACAGGGAGGGTGCTGGGTCTCCCATGTCGGAACTATAAGAAAAAGAATTTACGGTAAGTAAACAAAATTCTCTTTTTCTTCATCGTTCCTTATGGGAGACCCAAACCATGGGACGTCTCAACGCAGTCCATGGGTGGGAAATAAACAGAAACTGAGAAGTAGGCGAAACCTAACTTCACAAATGGGCGACAGCCGTCCGAAGGATGCGTCTGCCGAAGCTCGCATCTGCCGAAGCATGAAAGCATGAGCATGCACTTGGTAGTGCTTCGAAAGGGTGTGCAGACTAGACCAAGTGGCAGCCTGACAGACCTGCTGAGCCGTAGCCCAAGAGGCACCGACAGCTCTGGTCGAGTGCGCCTTAATCCCTGGCGGGGGAGGCATCTGAGAACATAGGTAGGCATCGGATATGGCCGACCTAATCCAATGAGCTAGGGTCGGTTTAGAAGCCGAGAGACCCTTGCGCTGACCTGTGGTCAGCACAAAAAGAGAGGTGCACCGCCTAAAAAAACAGCGGTGCGTGACACATAGATCCGGAACGTCCGCACCAAATCTAAAGCATGCAACGCTTTCTCAAAGCGATGCACAGGGGCCGAACAAAGGGAAGACAATGAAATGTCCTGGTTAAGGTGGAACGGAGACACCACCTTAGGGAGAAGGCCCGGAGTGTCTTGGTGAAAAAAAACAAAAAGGGTGACTCCGAAGAGAGCACAGTCAAATAAGAGACTCTCCTGAGAGAAATTATGGCCACCAGAAAAACCACTTTCTGTGAAAGACTAAACAACGAAACCTCCCTAAGAGGCTCAAAGGGGGGGTTTCTGTAAGGCCATGAGGACCAAAGAAAGGTCTCAGGGATCCAGAGACCGCCGGTAAGGCGGAATGATGTGAGATGCGCCCTGCATGAAGGTGCGCACCTGGGCCAGTCGGGCGATACGCCGCTGACAGAGCCGAGACCTGTCCCTTGAGGGAATGAGGGACAGACCTAGCTGCAGGCCGGACTGTAGAAAGGACAGGATGGTCGGCAAGGAAAAAACGGCCAAGGAGCATGGCCGGAAGAACGACACCAGGACAGGAAAATTCTCCAAGTCCTGAGGTAAAACCTGGCCGAGGAAGACTTCCGAGCCTGAGTCATAGTGAAGATGACCTCGGAAGGAATGCCTGAAGCCGTAAGGATTCAGGGCTCAAGAGCCACGCCGTCAATCTGAGAGCCGCAGAATTGTTGTGGAAAACGGACCCTCTGAGAGAACGTCTGGCCGGTCCGGGAGATGCCACAGCACCTCTACGAACAGACGGAGCAGGTCTGGGAACCAAGCTCGCCTGGGCCTGGGGCGATGAGTACGACCCGACGGCCCTCCATTTTGATCTTGCGCAGGACTCTGGGCAAGAGAACTAGAGGGGGAAACACGTAGGCCAGACGGAACTGGGACCAATCTGGAACCAGCGCGTCCGCTGCCAAGGCCTGAGGATCGTGGGAGCGAGCCACGTAAACCGGGACCTTGTTGTTGTGCCGGGATGCCATTAGATCCACTCCCGGAGTGCCCTGCCTGCTAAATTGACCGGAACACTGCCGGATGCAGGGCTCACTCGCCGCTGTCCACGGTTTAACGGCTGAGATAATCTGCCTCCCAGTTCTCTGCGCCTGGGATGTGGACTGCGGATATGGTGGACTTGGAGTCCTCCGTCCACTGAAGGATATGTTGAACTTCCAACATTGCTAGGCGGCTGCGAGTCCTAGGACTACAGCCCTGATTTCCAGCACATTGATCGAGAGGGCTGATTCGGACGGAGTCCAAGTGCCCTGTGCTCGGTGGTGGAGAAACACTGCTCCCCAGCCGGATAGACTGGCATCCGTGGTGAGAATCACCCATGACGGGGCCAGAAAGGAGCGTCCCTGGTACAGAGAGAGGGGCCGAAGCCACCACTTAAAGAGAGCTCCTGGTCTGTGGCGACAGAGCCACCAGCCTGTGCAAGGAGGAAGTCCCTTGTCCCAACAGCGGAAAATGTCCAGCTGCAGGGGACGCAGATGGAACTGGCAAGGGGAACCGCTTCTATTGACGCCACCATCTGACCCAGCACCTGCATGAGGTGCCTGATGGAATGACGGCGGAGCCTCAGCAGAGAGCGAACCGCCAGATGAAGAGACTGCTGTTTGACTAAGGGCAGCTTCACAAGTGCCAGCAGAGTCTCGCATTGCATCCCTAGGTACGTAAGTTCCTGGGTCGGGGTCAGAGTGGACTTGCAAGCGTGGCGAGAGTGAGCGAGACACTCCGCTGACAGTCTGCACTGGATGAAGCCCTGACTAGAAGGGCGTCCAGGTAAGGAATCACTACCAACCCCTGGAGGAGCAGAAACCGCAACTGGTGAATACACGAGGGGCCGTGGCTAACCCAAAGGGGAGAGCCACGAATTGGAAATGTTCCTCTCCGATTACAAAACGTAGCCAACGCTGGTGTGAAACTGCGAATGGCACATGCAGAGAGACATCTCTGATGTCGATGGATGCTAAGAAATCTCCTTGGGTCATTGACTGATCGCAGAGATTCCATGCAAAATTGCCGCACCTGAACATGCTAGTTGAGAAGCTTGAGATCCAGGTCGGAAAGCACCGTCCTTTTCGGGGACTAGGAAGAGATTTGAGTAGAAATCTCAGAACCGTTCCCAGTCGGGAACTGGTACAATTACTCCATTGGCCTGCAAGAATGCCACGGCCTGTGAGAAGGCGGCGGCCTTGGAGCAGGGGGGAGTTGTCAGAAAAAATCTGTTTGGCGGCTGAATAGAATTCTATTCTGTAGCCGTGGGAGATGGTAACCCACACCCACTGATCGAAGACGTGTTGAAAACCACACGTCGCCCAAGAGGGAGAGCCTGCCACCGACCAAGGACGTTACTGGCGCGGCCAGATAATCAAGAGGAGGCTGCCTTGGTGGCAGCAGCTCCTGCCGACTTAGGACGCGGCTTCATGCGCCAGTTGGTTTACGGACCTTGGCTGAGTTAGTGGACGAGGCCGAGGGCTTAGAGGACGACCAGTTAGAGGAAACGAAAGGAACGAAACCTCGACTGGTTCCTGCCCTGGAAGGTTTCCTGGGTTGTGGCATGGAAGTACTCTTCCTGCCAAAAGCTTCCTTAATAATTTCATCCAGTTGTTCACCGAATAGACTGGCCCCAGCAAAAGGGAGTCCAGCAAGGAACTTCTTAAGAAGCATCTGCCTTCCACTCTCGAAGCCACAGGAACCTGCGGATAGCGAGGGAAGTAGCCGAGGCCACCGCAGTGCGGTGACAGTCTCCAGCTATAGGATGAAAAGACTGAAGCCTGGAAGTTAAGGCAACCTATTCGGGCATAAAGGCCCTGGTGAGGGAATGCATCTCCTCCCGAGAAGCAGAGATGGCTTTGAGAGCCCGCACTGCTGCAAAAGATGGGGAGAACGAGGCCCCTGCCGCCTCATATATAGATTTGGCCAGAAGGACAACCTGGCGGACAGTGGGATCCTCAGAGAGGTGCCGTCAGCCACTGATACAACTGTCCGGGCTGAAAGTCTAGACACCGGAGGGTCCACCCTTGGTGAATGAGCCCACTCCTTGACCACCACTGGTGGAAAGGGGAAACAGTCATCAGAACCACGCTCTGGGAAGCGTCTGTCAGGACAGGCTCTGGGCTTGGTCACAGTGACCTGAATGCTGGAGTGGATAAGGAACACACTCCTTGTTCTCTTAGGCAAGGTATACTGATGCTTTTCTGCCAAAGAGGGGTGCTCCCCTGATACAGGCGGATTGAGGTCCAGTACAAATATAATGGACGCAATCAAATCATAAGCATCAGTGTCACTTTCGGACAGATCAATGGGGTACATGGGAGAGCGTCCGAGCCCCCAGTAAGGCATCCTCCTTGTCCTGCGAGTCAGCTCGAGAACCAGAGCCGCGGGGCGAGGAGGGAAAGGGGACCCTGCGTCTCCATTTTAGGAGGACGGGCTCCCAGATGAAAAATCCTCTGTGAGCTTTGCTGAGCGAGCCGTAGCAGCAGAAGCGCCCTGAGAAGGGGGCTGATGCATGCTCAGCAGTGTCCGGGACAGCTGTCCCCTGGAGAGAGGGATTCTACCCCCGGAGCCGGAGCAGCCGGAGGGACCACTGGGGATAAGCCTCCAGGCTGAGGCACCACTATGTCAGAGCAGGCATCAGAATGTGGTTATGTGCTCGGTACAGACAGTACGAGTCAACATGCGGTGCATAATAAAAAACAGCCTTGCAGCCCTGCACTGATATAAGACATGCTGCAGAAGTGGGGGCTCTGTCCAGAAAGACCCCAGCAGAGTATATAAACAGAGTATATAAGCAGCAGCACAACCAGAGGTTGTGGCTTGCCAGAACCGTTTAACATAACATCTCTGCTCCAGATTCCCCAGAAGTGGGGGCTTTTCGGAAAAAAAAACCCCAGCAGAGTATATAAACAGAGTGTATAAGCAGCTGCACAACCGAGGTTGTGGCTTGCCAGATTGTTTAACATAGGGGCATCTCTGTGCCCTCCAGATCCCCCAGAACTGGGGGCTCTGTCCCAGGCCCCCATTTGTCACAATGTGTTTGCAGACATTGATCTCTGTGCCCTAGAACGCTGAGAAAATGGCGTCCACAGCGAGGAGAGGGGGCGGGGCCTACTCAGAGCAGGACGGAGGGCAAATGAGGCATACAGGGGAGGGAATCTTTCCTCAGTGAGGAGTGTCCCTTCCCTGTGCTGAGCAGCCGGTGGGCGGAGCCACCCTGTCTCACTGCACTGACTGACATAGAATCGAAACTAGGCCTCAGGCGAAGCCGGGGCCTAGATTTAAACATGCGGCCAGCGTGCAGGCACCATCGGCGCGGTTCTCCAGTGAAAACTGGAGAACCGGCCGGAAATGTTAAAACATACATATAACACATTCTCCCCCACAAATAAAGTACAAGGGACCACTAGAAAGACCATTTTCTGTGGTAATAACGTCTCAGTACTTAGCTTGAGACGCAGGTGCCAGGTCCCTGGGGGGTCATCGCTCCGTCCGGCAGGATCCTGAACAGGGCTGCAGATGGAAACCGGTCTCCTGCAAAGCAGTGAGAACAGTGATGGCTCCCACTTCAAACCAGAGCACCAAGGGATGGCGAAGGAGCGCGGCATGTGAAAGCTCCAGCCCTGAAATCAACCTTAACAGCACCGCCGACACAGTGGGGGTGAGAAGGGACATGCCGGGAGTCCAGATTGGACCCGCTTTTCTTCCAAATCTTTGAAATCAAAAATCAGAGGATGCATGTGTGCGTGTGACCTCCTGAACACAAAGCATTGAACTGGTTGGATTTGTCATCCGGGGAGTGTATATGCTCGGAGGGAGGAGCTACACTTTTAGTGTAGTACTTTGTGTGTCCTCCGGAGGCAGAAGCTATACACCCGTGGTTTGGGTCTCCCATAAGGAACGATAAAGAAAACCTGCAGATGTGTCTGTATAAAGAGCGGAGGGGAAAAACCTGCAGATGTGTCTGGATAGAGAGCGGAGGGGAAAAACCTGCAGATGTGTCTGGATAGAGAGCGGAGGGGAAGACCTGCAGATGTGTCTTTATACAGAGCGGAGGGAAGTGTCTGGTTTCAAATGTAGTTGAGGCGCTGAAATTATTTCAGGTTCAAATAAAAACAATTTTAAATAAAAGTTAAAATGCATAAAAAAAGTTTGCGTTGCCCTCCTTTTCCCAATACTGGGATAAAAGAAAAGTAAACATGTCTGGTATCATCGCATCCGCAAGAGTCTAATTTATAGAAATATACAGTGCATATAATCTGTTAATGCTATAAAGAAACAAAACAAACATTGGTTCATTTCTTGAAAGAGGATTTGAAACATAAAGCGCGATGGCTTCTTCTCTCACGTAACAGACTGTATGTGTCTCCCCAGCGCTGCCATCCGGGTGCGACAGCTCTGGGAATGAACAATTCTAGTCTTTTCCCTGCCATCGTCCTCACCTTGTTTTCCCCGAACTCGTCCTCATCTTGTTTTTCCTGCTATCGTCCTCACCTTGTTTTCCCTGCTATCGTCCTCACCTTGTTTTCCCTGCTATCGTCCTCACCTTGTTTTCCCTGCTATCGTCCTCACCTTGTTTTCCCTGCTATCGTCCTCACCTTGTTTTCCCTGCTATCGTCCTCACCTTGTTTTCCCTGCTATCGTCCTCACCTTGTTTTCCCTGCTATCGTCCTCACCTTGTTTTCCCTGCTATCGTCCTCACCTTGTTTTCCCTGCTATCGTCCTCACCTTGTTTTCCCTGCTATCGTCCTCACCTTGTTTTCCCTGCTATCGTCCTCACCTTGTTTTCCCTGCTATCGTCCTCACCTTGTTTTCCCTGCTATCGTCCTCACCTTGTTTTCCCTGCTATCGTCCTCACCTTGTTTTCCCTGCTATTGTCCTCACCTTGTTTTTCCTGCTATCGTCCTCACCTTGTTTTCCCTGCTATCGTCCTCACCTTGTTTTCCCTGCTATCGTCCTCACCTTGTTTTCCCTGCTATCGTCCTCACCTTGTTTTCCCTGCTATCGTCCTCACCTTGTTTTCCCTGCTATCGTCCTCACCTTGATTTCCCTGCTATCGTCCTCACCTTGTTTTCCCTGCTATCGTCCTCACCTTGTTTTCCCTGCTATCGTCCTCACCTTGTTTTCCCTGCTATCGTCCTCACCTTGTTTTTCCTGTTGTCGTTGTACTTGATGAGGTCCAGGATAAAGGACAGGACTTCTTTGGGACACAGGTTGTGGATATCTCGCAGTTGGGCCATTGCAACCGGCATCGTCTGCAAAACCAGAAGCGTGAAAGCCCAATGTTAGGAAACCTCAAAATCCCTAGTATAACATGTCACCAGCGAAGGGTCAATGAAGGGAATTTTGTTTACTTACCGTAAATTCCTTTTCTTCTAGCTCCTATTGGGAGACCCAGACAATTGGGTGTATAGCTACTGCCTCCGGAGGCCACACAAAGTATTACACTTTAAAAAGTGTAACCCCTCCCTTCTGCCTATACACCCCCCCGTGCATCACGGGCTCCTCAGTTTTGGTGCAAAAGCAGGAAGGAGGAAACTTATAAATTGGTCTAAGGTAAATTCAATCCGAAGGATGTTCGGAGAACTGAACCATGAACCAAAAGAACAATTCAACATAAACAACATGTGAACACAAAAGAATAAACAGCCCGAAGGGAACAGGGGCGGGTGCTGGGTCTCCCAATAGGAGCTAGAAGAAAAGGAATTTACGGTAAGTAAACAAAATTCCCTTCTTTGTCGCTCCATTGGGAGACCCAGACAATTGGGACGTCCAAAAGCAGTCCCTGGGTGGGTAAAAGAATACCTCGATAAAAAGAGCCGAAAACGGCCCCCTCTTACAGGTGGGCAACCGCCGCCTGAAGGACTCGCCTACCTAGGCTGGCATCTGCCGAAGCATAGGCATGCACCTGATAGTGTTTCGTGAAACTGTGCAGACTCGACCAGGTAGCCGCCTGACACACCTGTTGAGCCGTAGCCTGGTGCCGCAATGCCCAGGATGCACCTACGGCTCTGGTAGAATGGGCTTTTTTAGCCCTGAAGGAATCGGAAGCCCAGGAGAACGGTAGGCTTCAATAATCGGTTCCTTGATCCACGGAGCCAAGGTTGACTTGGAAGCCTGCAACCCCTTACGCTGGCCAGCGACCAGGACAAAGAGCGCATCAGAACGGCGCAGTGGCGCCGTGCGAGACACGTAGATCCGGAGTGCTCTCACTAGATCTAACAAATGCAAATCCTTTTCACATTGGTGAATTGGATGAGGGCAAAATGAAGGTAAGGAGATATCCTGATTGAGATGAAAAGGGGACACCACTTTAGGGAGAAAGTCCGGGACCGGACGCAGCACCACCTTATCCTGGTGAAATACCAGGAAGGGGGCTTTGCATGACAGCGCTGCAAGCTCTGACACTCTTCGGAGTGATGTAACTGCCACTAGAAATGCCACCTTCTGCGAAAGACGTGATAGAGAGACATCCCGCAGTGGCTCAAAAGGTGGTTTCTGAAGAGCCCGTAGAACCCTGTTGAGATCCCAGGGTTCCAGCGGCCGCTTGTAAGGTGGGACTATGTGGCAAACTCCCTGCAGGAACGTGCGGACCTGCGGAAGCCTGGCTAGACGCTTTTGAAAAAATACGGATAGCGCCGATACTTGTCCCTTGAGAGAGCCGAGAGACAACCCCTTGTCCATTCCGGATTGAAGGAATGAAAGCAAATTGGGTAAGGCAAAAAGCCAGGGAGTAAAACCCTTATCAGAGCACCAGGATAAGAAGATCCTCCAAGACCTGTGATAGATCTTGGCTGACGTTGGTTTCCTGGCCTGTCTCATAGTGGCAATGACCTCTTGAGATAACCCTGAGAACGCTAGGAGCCAGGACTCAATGGCCACACAGTCAGGTTGAGGGCCGCAGAACTCAGATGGAAAAATGGCCCTTGAGACAGCAAGTCTGGTCGGTCTGGGAGCGCCCACGGTTGACCCACCGTGAGGTGCCACAGGTCCGGGTACCACGACCTCCTCGGCCCGTCTGGAGCGACGAGGATGGCGCGGCGGCAGTCGGACCTGATCTTGCGCAACACTCTGGGTAGCATTGCCAGAGGAGGGAATACATGAGGCAGTCGAAACTGCGACCATCCTGAACTAATGCGTCCGCCGCCAGAGCTCTGTGATCCTGAGACCGTGCCATGAATGCCGGGACTTTGTTGTTGTGCCGAGACGCCATGTGATCGACGTCCGGCGTTCCCCAGTGGCAACAGATCTCTTGAAACACGTCCGGGTGAAGAGACCATTCCCCTGCGTCCATGCCCTGGCGACTGAGAAAGTCTGCTTCCCAGTTTTCTACGCCCGGGATGTGAACCGCGGAGATGGTGGAGTCTGTGGCCTCCGCCCACAGCAAAATCCGCCGAACTTCTTGGAAAGCTTGACGACTGCGAGTGCCGCCCTGGTGGTTGATGTACGCGACCGCCGTGGCGTTGTCCGACTGTATGCGGATCTGCCTGCCCTCCAGCCACCGATGGAAAGGCTTTAGGGCTAGATACACTGCCCTTATCTCCAGAACATTGATCTGAAGGGAGGACTCTGTCGGAGTCCAGGTTCCCTGAGCCTTGTGGTGGAGAAAAACCGCTCTCCACCCTGACAGACTCGCGTCCGTCGTGACCACAGCCCAGGATGGGGGCAGGAAAGATTTTTCCTTCGACAGAGAAGTGTGAAGAAGCCACCACTGAAGTGATGTCTTGGTTGCCAGAGAAAGAGAGACGTTCCTGTCTAAGGACGTCGACCTCTTGTCCCATTTGCGGAGAATGTCCCATTGGAGTGGGCGCAGATGAAACTGCGCAAAGGGAACTGCCTCCATTGCTGCAACCATCTTCCCCAGGAAGTGCATGATGCGCCTCAAGGGGTGTGACTGGGCCCGAAGGAGAGATTGCACCCCTGTTTGCAGTGAACGCTGTTTGTCCAGCGGTAGCTTGACTATCGCTGAGAGAGTATGAAACTCCATCCCGAGGTAAGTCCGCGATTGGGTCGGAGTCAATTTTGACTTTGGGAAACTGATGATCCACCCGAACCTCTGGAGAGTCTCCAGAGCAACGGTCAGACTGTATTGACATGCCACCCGGGAGGGTGCCTTGACTAGAAGATCGTCTAAGTACGGGATCACCGCGTGGCCCTGAGAGCCCATCGGTTTTGGACATGTGGCCACCAGGCGTCGCAAAAAACGGGAGAGCCCGCTACCGACCGAGGATGCGGTTTGGGGAGGCCGAAAGTCATGAGGAGGCCGCCTTGGAGACGGTGCCTCCGGCGGTCTTTGTAGGACGAGACTTAGACCGCCATGCAGAAGAGTTTCTCTGGCTCTTCTGTGACCTGTTGGACGAGGAGGATTGGGATCTGGCTGAAAGCCGAAAGGACCGAAACCTCGCTTGAATTTTTCGTTGCTGAGGCCTCTTTGGTTTGGGCTGGGGTAAGGACGAGTCCTTTCCCTTGGATTGCTTAATAATTTCATCCAATTGCTCGCCAAACAGTCGGTCGCCAGAAAAAGGCAAACCGGTCAAGAACTTCTTGGAAGCAGAGTCTGCCTTCCATTCGCGTAGCCACATGGCTCTGCGGACTGCCACCGAATTGGCGGATGCTACCGCTGTACAACTAGCCGAGTCCAGGACAGCATTCATGGCGTAGGATGAAAATACAGACGCCTGAGAAGTCAAAGACGCTACTTGCGGAGCAGAGGTACGGGTGACCGCATTAATCTCAGACAGACAAGCTGAGATAGCCTGGAGTGCCCACACTGCTGCAAAGGCTGGGGCAAAGGACGCGCCTGTGGCTTCATAGATGGATTTCATTAGGAGCTCTATCTGCCTGTCCGTGGCATCCTTGAGCGATGAACCGTCAGCCACTGCTACCACGGATCTAGCCGCCAGTCTAGAGACTGGAGGATCCACCTCAGGACATTGAGCCCAACCCTTAACTACGTCAGGGGGGAAGGGATAACGTGTGTCATTAAGGCGTTTAGTAAAGCGCTTGTCAAGGGAAGCCCTGTGCTTCTGGACAGCATCTCTGAAGTTAGAGTGATCGGAGAAAGCACTCCGAGTACGTTTGGGAAACCTAAATTGGTGCTTCTCCTCTGTGAAGCCGACTCCTCCGCAGGTAGAGGCGGGAGAGATAGATTTAGCACCTGGTTGATGGACGCCATAAGGTCATTTACTATGGCGTCCCCTTCAGGTGTATCAAGATTGAGAGCAACATCAGGGTCAGAGTCCTGGGCTGCTACGTCCGCCTCATCCTCTAGAGAGTCCTCAAGCTGAGACCCCGAGCAGCGTAATGAAGTCGGGGAAGATTCTAAGCGAGCCCGCTTAGCCGGTCTGGGACTGCGGTCCGTGCCGGAGTCCTCCACGTAATAACTAGAGGCCACCCCAGGAGCACGCTTCGTCGCAGACCTAGAGGGCCCTGGGGATGATCCCGCAGTGCCCGGGGCCTGAGTAAGGGCCGGTCTGGACTGCAAAGCTTCTAGTATCTTAGCAGACCATTTGTCCATAGACTGAGCCATGGATTGTGAAAGTGACTCAGAGAGTTTCTCAGATCTGTCCCTGCCACCTGTACAGGGGTAGCCGGCGGTTCTACCAGGGCCGAGGGTCCCCCCAGTGCCTTAGGCTCCGTCTGTGAGGGTTAGGTGGAACCTGCAGGTAGCATAGCCGCACAAGAGGTACAGGTTGCAAAATAACCCTGTGTCTTGGCACCCTTGCTCCTTGTGAACGACATGTTGTAGTCTCCCAGGAGAGTGTCACTGAGGGATATATAGCCACAAGCTAACAGTACAGCAGAACCGAGAAAATGTATACAAATATAATATATATATATATACAGTTCAGCACTCTAGGGGGCCCAGCACCGGTGGGAAGAAGCCACCTGTGTGGCCACCAGATTCTCTGCCTCTGGTCTCCCAGAGGTGCCAGAAGTCCTCAGCCGGCAGAATGTGCTTAAAACATGGCTGTCGGCGTTCACAGGGGAGGAGGGAGCCGTGGGCGTAAACCTCTTGTCCCTTACAAAAGTGCGGGAATCTGGTGCCCCAGAGTGAATAGTGAGGGGGGCGGAGGACAGCCAAGTGTGCTCCAGCCCTCACTGTCGGCGTCAGACCGACCGTCCCGCCCTTCCCCCTGACTGGCAGGCCCGGGAGTTTAAGGCACTAGGCCGCAAAAGCCGGGGACTAAAGTTAAAACCGCGGCCGTCAAGCAGGCGCGGTCGGCGCGGTAGTCCCGGCTCATACTAACACCGCAGTCGCTGGAGCGTCTGAGGCCAAGGTGCTTCATGCACCGTCCCCAAGGGGACACAGAGTACCTGTAGATGCAGGGCCCTGTCCCTGATGATACTCAGTCTCCTGTCCGGCAGAATCCCACAGGGGCTGCGGAGGGAGCCCGGTCCCAGTGCCTGGATGACCGGATAGGATCCCACTTCTCCCAGAGCCCCTAAGGGATGGGGAAGGAAAACGGCATGTGGCTCCGGCCTGTGTACCCGCAATGGGTACCTCAACCTTAACAACACCGCCGACTTAGTGGGGTGAGAAGGGAGCATGCCGGGAGCCCTGTTAGGGCCCTCTTTTCTTCCATCCGATATAATCAGCAGCTGCTGCTGACTAAAATGGGAGCATGAGTGCATGTGTGCCTCCTTCAACACAAAGCATAAAACTGAGGAGCCCGTGATGCACGGGGGGGTGTATAGGCAGAGGGGAGGGGTTACACTTTTTAAAGTGTAATACTTTGTGTGGCCTCCGGAGGCAGTAGCTATACACCCAATTGTCTGGGTCTCCCAATGGAGCGACAAAGAAATGGGGTTCATCACATATTTAAGGGTACATCAAGAGGCTGTCCTAGAACAAGTATTGCCTGGGTACAGATACTGGGACCCCAGTGATCGGCAGATCGGGGAACTTTTATCCCAGTGAGCTTGTTTGCGACTTGGCGCTGCAGTTCTATAGAATGAGAGCGGAGCGGTGGTCGAGCACGAGCAATGTCCACCCTTCTAACGGGAAAAAAGTGCACTGTATTATCCATCTATTGGGGTCCTGGCGTTAGGGCTTCGGTTGCAGACAGGGCACCCGGGTCTTCAGCTGTAGACAGGGCACCTGGGGGTGGGGAGGCCTCTGCTGCAGAGAGGGCACACAGGGGTGGGGTGGGGGTGGGGGGAGTCTTCAGCTTCAGACAGGGCACCCGGGGTTGGTGGTGGGGATGGGGGGTAAGAGGCTTCAGCTGCAGACAGAGCACCCGGGGGTGGAGAGGCCTTTACTGCAGACAGGGCACACGGGGGGTGGGGGGGGGGAGGCTTCAGCTTTAGACAGGGCAACCGGGGTTGGGGGTTGGGATGGGGGGGTAAGAGGCCTCTGCTGCAGACAGGGCACCCGGGGCTGGGGAGGCCTCTGCTGCAGACAGGGCACCCGGGGCTGGGGAGGCCTCTGCTGCAGACAGGGCACCCGGGGCTGGGGAGGCCTCTGCTGCACACAGGGCACCCGGGGCTGGGGAGGCCTCTGCTGCACACAGGGCACCCGGGGCTGGGGAGGCCTCTGCTGCACACAGGGCACCCGGGGCTGGGGAGGCCTCTGCTGCACACAGGGCACCCGGGGCTGGGGAGGCCTCTGCTGCACACAGGGCACCCGGGGCTGGGGAGGCCTCTGCTGCACACAGGGCACCCGGGGCTGGGGAGGCCTCTGCTGCACACAGGGCACCCGGGGCTGGGGAGGCCTCTGCTGCACACAGGGCACCCGGGGCTGGGGAGGCCTCTGCTGCACACAGGGCACCCGGGGCTGGGGAGGCGTCTGCTGCAGACAGGGCACCCGGGGCTGGGGAGGCCTCTGCTGCACACAGGGCACCCGGGGCTGGGGAGGCCTCTGCTGCACACAGGGCACCCGGGGCTGGGGAGGCCTCTGCTGCACACAGGGCACCCGGGGCTGGGGAGGCCTCTGCTGCACACAGGGCACCCGGGGCTGAGGAGGCCTCTGCTGCACACAGGGCACCCGGGGCTGGGGAGGCCTCTGCTGCACACAGGGCACCCAGGGCTGGGGAGGCCTCTGCTGCACACAGGGCACCCAGGGCTGGGGAGGCCTCTGCTGCACACAGGGCACCCGGGGCTGGGGAGGCCTCTGCTGCACACAGGGCACCCGGGGCTGGGGAGGCCTCTGCTGCACACAGGGCACCCGGGGCTGGGGAGGCCTCTGCTGCACACAGGGCACCCGGGGCTGGGGAGGCCTCTGCTGCACACAGGGCACCCGGGGCTGGGGAGGCCTCTGCTGCACACAGGGCACCCGGGGCTGGGGAGGCCTCTGCTGCACACAGGGCACCCGGGGCTGGGGAGGCCTCTGCTGCACACAGGGCACCCGGGGCTGGGGAGGCCTCTGCTGCACACAGGGCACCCGGGGCTGGGGAGGCCTCTGCTGCACACAGGGCACCCGGGGCTGGGGAGGCCTCTGCTGCACACAGGGCACCCGGGGCTGGGGAGGCCTCCGCTGCACACAGCGCACCCGGGGGGTAAGGGGGAGGCTTCGGCTTCAGACAGGGCACCCGGGTTTGGGGGGGGTAAGAGGCTTCAGCTGTAGACAGGGCACCCGGGGGTGGGGGGAGGCTTCGGCTCCAGA
>NC_134358.1:51527714-51673366 GCF_048569485.1 Anomaloglossus baeobatrachus
TCCTCAGTTTTAGTGCAAAAGCAAGAAGGAGGAAAGCCAATAACTGTTTTAAATACAAATTCAACCCGAGAAACAACCTCGGAGAACTGAACTGTTCAACATGAACAACATGTGCACCCGAAAAAAACAAATTTCCTAAGAAAAACAGGGCGGGTGCTGGGTCTCCCAATTGGAGCTAGAAGAAAAGGAATTTACGGTAAGTAAACAAAATTCCCTTCTTCTTTGTCGCTCCTAATTGGGAGACCCAGACAATTGGGACGTCCAAAAGCAGTCCCTGGGTGGGTAAAAGAATACCTCGTGATAGGGCCGTCAAACAGCCCTTTCCTACAGGTGAGCCACCGCCGCCTGAAGGACTTGTCTACCTAGGCCGGCATCCGCCGAAGCGTAGGTATGCACCTGATAATGCTTGGTAAAAGTGTGCAGACTCGACCAGGTAGCCGCCTGGCACACCTGCTGAGCCGTAGCCTGGTGCCGTAATGCCCAGGACGCACCCACGGCTCTGGTAGAATGGGCTTTCAGTCCTGATGGAATCGGAAGCCCAGCAGAACGGTAGGTGTGAAGAATTGGTTCCTTGATCCAACGCGCAAGGGTGGATTTGGAAGCTTGCGACCCTTTACGCTGACCAGCGACAAGGACAAAGAGTGCATCCGAGCGGCGCAGAGACGCCGTGCGGGAAATGTAGATCCTGAGTGCTCTCACCAGATCCAATAAATGCAAACCCTTTTCAAATTGGTGAACTGGATGCGGACACAAAGACGGTAAAGTGATATCTTGATTGAGATGAAAGGAAGATACCACCTTGGGAAGAAATTCTGGAATTGGACGCAGAACTACCTTGTCCTGGTGAAACACCAGGAATGGAGATCTACATGATAACGCCGCCAGCTCGGACACTCTCCGAAGAGACGTGACCGCCACTAGAAAGGCCACTTTCTGTGAAAGACGAGAAAGGGAAACCTCCTTCATAGGCTCGAAAGGCGGCTTTTGGAGAGCAATTAGAACCTTGTTCAGGTCCCAGGGCTCCAATGGCCGCTTGTAAGGGGGGACGATATGACAAACCCCTTGCAGGAACGTGCGTACCTGAGGAAGTCGCGCCAGGCGTTTCTGAAAAAATACGGATAGCGCGGAGACTTGACCCTTAAGGGAGCCAAGCGACAAACCTTTTTCCAACCCAGACTGCAAGAAGGAAAGAAAAGTAGGCAATGCAAAAGGCCAGGGAGAAACTCCCTGAGCCGAGCACCAAGATAGGAATATCCTCCACGTCCTGTGGTAGATCTTGGCGGAGGATGGTTTCCTAGCCTGTCTCATGGTGGCAACCACTTCATGAGAAAAACCTGAGGCCGCTAGGATCCAGGACTCAATGGCCACACAGTCAGGTTCAGGGCCGCAGAATTCAGATGGAAAAACGGCCCTTGAGACAGCAAGTCTGGACGGTCTGGTAGTGCCCACGGATGGCCTACCGTGAGGTGCCACAGATCCGGGTACCACGACCTCCTTGGCCAGTCTGGAGCGACGAGAATGGCGCGGCGGCAGTCGGACCTGATTTTGCGGAGCACTCTGGGCAACAATGCCAGAGGTGGGAACACATACGGTAGCCGGAACTGCGACCAATCTTGAACTAAGGCGTCTGCCGCCAGAGCTCGGTGATCGTGAGACCGTGCCATGAAAACCGGGACCTTGTTGTTGTGCCGTGACGCCATCAGGTCGACGTCCGGCATCCCCCAGCGGCGACAGATCTCCTGAAACACGTCCGGGTGAAGGGACCATTCCCCTGCGTCCATGCCCTGGCGACTGAGAAAGTCTGCTTCCCAGTTTTCTACGCCTGGGATGTGAACAGCGGATATGGTGGATGCCGTGTCTTCCACCCACGTCAGAATCCGCCGGACTTCCTGGAAGGCTTGCCGACTGCGTGTTCCCCCTTGGTGGTTGATGTATGCCACCGCTGTGGAGTTGTCCGACTGAATTCGGATCTGCTTGCCTTCCAGCCACTGTTGGAAGGCTTGTAGGGCAAGATAGACTGCTCTGATCTCCAGAACATTGATCTGAAGGGTGGACTCTTTCCGAGTCCACGTACCCTGAGCCCTGTGGTGGAGAAACACTGCTCCCCACCCTGATAGACTCGCATCTGTCGTGACCACTGCCCAGGATGGGGGTAGGAACGACTTTCCTTTTGACAATGAGGTGGGAAGAAGCCACCACCGGAGAGATTCCTTGGCTGCCTGAGAGAGGGAGACCTCCCTGTCGAGGGACGTCGACTTCCCGTCCCATTGGCGGAGAATGTCCCATTGTAGTGGACGCAGATGAAACTGCGCAAAAGGAACTGCTTCCATTGCTGCTACCATCTTCCCTAGGAAGTGCATGAGGCGCCTCAAGGGGTGCGACTGGCCCTGAAGGAGAGATTGCACCCCTATCTGTAGCGAGCACTGTTTGTCCAGTGGAAGTTTCACTATCGCTGAGAGAGTATGAAACTCCATGCCAAGATATGTTAGTGATTGGGTCGGGGTTAGATTTGACTTTGAAAAGTTGATAATCCACCCGAAACTCTGGAGAGTCTTCAGTGCCACGTTCAGGCTGTGTTGGCATGCCTCTTGAGAGGGTGCCTTGATAAGTAGATCGTCCAAATACGGGATCACGGAGTGACCTTGCGAGTGCAGGACTGCTACTACTGCTGCCATGACCTTGGGGAAGACCCGAGGGGCTGTCGCCAGCCCGAAAGGTAGAGCTACGAACTGCAGGTGTTCGCTTCCTATAACGAAGCGTAGAAAACGCTGATGCTCTGGCGCAATTGGCACGTGGAGATAAGCATCCTTGATGTCTATTGATGCTAGGAAATCTCCTTGAGACATTGAGGCGATAACGGAGCGGAGAGATTCCATCCTGAACCTCCTGGTTTTTACGTGTTTGTTGAGCAGCTTTAGATCCAGGACGGGACGGAACGACCCGTCTTTCTTTGGCACCACAAACAAATTGGAGTAAAAACCGTGACCTTGTTCCTGAAGAGGAACAGAAGTCACCACTCCTTCCGCCTTTAGAGCGGACACCGCTTGCAGCAGAGCATCGGCTCGGTCGGGCGGTGGGGAAGTTCTGAAGAAGCGAGTTGGAGGACGAGAGCAGAACTCTATCCTGTACCCGTGAGACAGAATGTCTCTCACCCAACGGTCTTTGACCTGTGACAACCAAATGTCGCCAAAGCGGGAGAGCCTGCCACCGACCGAGGATGCGGAGAGAGGAGGCTGAGAGTCATGAGGAAGCCGTCTTGGTAACGGTTCTTCCGGCTGGCTTTTTTGGGCGTGATTGAGTCCGCCAAGAATCTGAGCCCCTCTGATCCTTTTGAGTCCTTTTGGACGAGTAGAATTGGGACCTGCCTGAGCCTCGAAAGGACCGAAAACCAGACTGTCCCCTCCTCTGTTGAGGTTTGTTTTGTCTGGGCTGAGGTAAGGATGAATCCTTACCCTTGGAGTGTTTAATGATTTCATCCAAACGCTCACCAAACAATCGGTCACGAGAAAAAGGCAAACTGGTTAAGCACTTCTTGGACGAAGAATCTGCCTTCCATTCTCTCAACCACAGGGCTCTGCGTAAAACCACAGAGTTGGCTGACGCCACCGCCGTACGGCTCGTAGAGTCTAGGACAGCATTAATCGCGTAAGACGCGAATGCAGACATTTGAGAGGTCAAGGGTGCCACCTGCGGAGCAGATGTACGTGTGACCGTGTCGACCTGTGTAAGCCCAGCTGAAATAGCTTGGAGTGCCCATACGGCTGCGAATGCTGGCGCCAACGACGCTCCAATAGCTTCATAGATGGATTTTAACCAGAGCTCCATCTGTCTGTCAGTGGCATCTTTAAGTGCCGCCCCATCTTCCACTGCAACTAGAGATCTGGCTGCAAGCCTGGAGATTGGAGGGTCCACCTTGGGACACTGTGTCCAGCCCTTGACCACGTCAGGGGGAAAAGGATAGCGTGTATCTTTAAGCCGTTTGGAAAAACGCTTATCTGGATAAGCGTGGTGTTTCTGGATTGCGTCTCTAAAGTCAGAGTGGTCCAGAAACGTGCTTAATTTACGCTTGGGATACCTGAAATGGAATTTCTCCTGCTGTGAAGCTGCCTCCTCCGCAAGAGGAGCTGGTGGAGAAATGTCTAACATCCTATTGATGGACGCTATAAGATCATTCACTATGGCGTCACCATCCGGGGTATCTAGATTGAGAGCGGCCCCAGCATCAGACTCCTGATCAGTTACATCCGCCTCATCACACAGAGAGTCGTCCAGCTGGGACCCTGACCAGTGTGATGAAGTTGAGGGTCGCTCATAGCGAGCCCGCTTAGGTTGTCTGGGACTGTCGTCCGAGTCAGAGCCGTCACCCTGGGGTGCACATGACACCCCCGGAGCTAGGAAGTGGTCCAGCTGAGGGGGACCAGGGGGCAATGGATCAACAGTGCCCATGGTCTGAGTTACTGGTCTAGACTGCAATGTTTCAAGAATTTTAGACATAGTCATAGACAATCTGTCAGCAAAAGCTGCAAACTCCGTCCCTGTCACCTGGACAGCATTTACAGGTGGTTCTCCCTGGGTCACCTCTAGCAGCGGCCCCGGCTGAGCAATTGCCACAGGGGCCGAGCACTGCACACAATGGGGGTCAGTGGAACCTGCCGGTAGAGTAGCCCCACATGCGGTACAAGCAGCATATAAAGTCCGTGCCTTGGCACTTTTGCTTTTTGCGGACGACATGCTGTTATCTCCTTGTGAAATCTAAGGAGGGTATATAGCAGAAAACCACCAGCGACTGTACAGTGCAGAGTATTGCCAGCACAAAATACAAAGTACACTATGGCACAAGTGGGGGAGAGCCCTTGAGGGCTGCTTACCGCCCGCTGAAAAGCGGGTGTGAGATCGTAGAATCCCTTGTCTGGGTCTCCCAGCCTCCCCTCCGCAGTTCAGCGTGCAGGCAGGAATGGCTGCCGGCGTCCTGTGAAGAGGGGCGGACCGTGGGCGTCCCAAACAAAAGAGCGGGAAACTGCGTCCCCCTGAGCCTAGTGTGAGGGCTGGAGTATGTAAAACAGACTCCAGCTCTTAACGCTGCTGGACTGTACAGCGTCCCGCCCTCCTCCTGACTGGCAGGTCCGGGGGCGGGAACGATACGAACTAGGCCGCAAAAGCTGGGGACTGTAGTAATCTAGCGCGGCCGTCATATATGCACGGCCAGCGCGGAAGTCCCCGGCGCACCACAAATCCCAGCCGCGACCAGTAAACACTGACCCCAGCGGCCGGATCGGCCGATCGTACAAAGTCACCTCACTCAGCAGAGCTGTAGTGAGTAACGGCACCAGCGCAGCAGCGCTGTTTACCCCGGCGCACTAACACACCTAGCAATGCTGCAGTGTGCGTGCGATAAGCACGGGGACACGGAGTACCTTGATGGAGCAGGGTCCTGTCCCTGAGAAAACTCCGCTCCGTATCCAGCAAATCCTCCAGGGGCTGTGGATGGAGCACGGCCTCAGTACCCGGAGACCGGTAAAGTCCCACTTCACCCAGAGCCCTAATGGGGATGGGGAAGGAATCAGCATGTGGGCTCCAGCCTCCGTACCCGCCATGGGTACCTCAACCTTAACAAACACCGCCGACAGAAAGTGGGGTGAGAAGGGAGCATGCTGGGGGCCCTAGTATGGGCCCTCTTTTCTTCCATCCGACATAGTCAGCAGCTGCTGCTGACTAAACAGTGGAGCTATGCGTGGATGTCTGGCCTCCTTCGCACAAAGCATAAAACTGAGGAGCCCGTAATCCCACGGGGGGGTGTATAGCCAGAAGGGGAGGGGCCTTACACTTTTAAGTGTAGTACTTTGTGTGGCCTCCGGAGGCAGTAGCTATACACCCAATTGTCTGGGTCTCCCAATTAGGAGCGACAAAGAAAAGAGAATTTTGTTTACTTACCGTAAATTCTTTTTCTTATAGTTCCGACATGGGAGACCCAAACCATGGGTGTATAGCTTCTGCCTCCGGAGGACACACAAAGTACTACACTAAAAGTGTAGCTCCTCCCTCCGGGCTATATACACCCCCTGGATGACAATCTACCCAGTTCAGTGCAAAAGCTGAAGGAGGACATACACCCATAAGTAGAGATAGAGTAAAACTCGGAATAACCGGAACTCTGACTACTAACAACAGCCGGTGAAACACACGGAACAAAAAAACTGCCAACAGGCAACAGGGAGGGTGCTGGGTCTCCCATGTCGGAACTATAAGAAAAAGAATTTACGGTAAGTAAACAAAATTCTCTTTTTCTTTATCGTTCCTTATGGGAGACCCAAACCATGGGACGTTCCAAAGCAGTCCATGGGTGGGAATAAACCAAACTGAGAAGTAGGCAAAACCTAACTTCACAAATGGGCAACAGCCGCCTGAAGAATGCGTCTGCCCAAGCTCGCATCTGCCGAAGCATGAGCATGCACTTGGTAGTGCTTCGAAAAAGTGTGCAGACTTGACCACGTGGCAGCCTGACAAACCTGCTGGGCCGTAGCCTGGTGCCTGAAAGCCCAGGAGGCACCGACAGCTCTGGTCGAGTGCGCCTTAATCCCTGGCGGGGGAGGCACCTGAGAACACTGGTAGGCATCGGTGATAGCCGACCTGATCCAACGAGCTAGGGTCGGTTTAGAAGCAGCGAGACCCTTGCGCTGACCAGTGGTTAGCACAAAAAGTGAGGTGCACCGCCTAAAAACGGCGGTGCGTGACACATAGATTCGGAGCGCCCGCACCAAATCCAAGGTATGCAACGCCTTTTCAAAGCGATGCACAGGGGCCGGACAAAGAGAAGGTAATGAAATGTCCTGGTTAAGGTGGAAAGGAGACACCACCTTAAGGAGAAAGTCCGGAGACGGACGAAGAACCACCTTGTCTTGGTGAAACACCAAAAAGGGGGATTCCGAAGAGAGCGCAGCCAAATCAGAAACTCTCCTGAGAGAAGTTATGGCTACTAGAAAAACAACTTTCTGTGAAAGTCTAAACAAGGGAACCTCCCTGAGAGGCTCAAAGGGGGGTTTCTGTAAGGCCGTGAGGACCAGATTAAGGTCCCAGGGATCCAAGGGCCGCCGGTAAGGAGGAATGATGTGAGATGCGCCCTGCATGAAGGTGCGCACCTGAGCCAGTCGGGCGATACGCCGCTGGAACAATACCGACAGAGCCGACACCTGTCCCTTGAGGGAATTGAGGGACAGTCCTAGCTGTAGACCGGACTGTAGAAAAGACAGGATGGTCGGCAAGGAGAACGGCCAAGGAGCATGGTCGGAAGAGCGACACCAGGACAGGAAAATCCTCCAAGTCCTGTGGTAAATCTTGGCCGAGGAAGACTTCCGAGCCTGAGTCATGGTGGAGATGACCTCAGAGGGAATGCCTGAAGCCGTCAGGATCCAGGACTCAAGAGCCACGCCGTCAATCTGAGAGCCGCAGAATTCTGGCGGAAGAACGGACCTTGAGAGAGAAGGTCTGGGCGGTCCGGGAGATGCCACGGCACCTCTACGGACAGACGGAGCAGGTCTGGGTACCAAGCTCGCCTGGGCCAGTCCGGAGCAATGAGTATGACTCGACGGCCCTCCATTCTGATCTTGCGCAGAACCCTGGGCAAGAGCGCTAGAGGGGGAAACACATAGGCCAGACGGAACTGAGACCAATCTTGAACCAGTGCGTCTGCTGCGAAGGATTGAGGATCGTGGGAGCGAGCCACGTAAACCGGAACCTTGTTGTTGTGCCGGGATGCCATTAGATCCACTTCCGGAGTGCCCCACTTGCGGCAGATTGATCTGAACACTGACGGATGCAGGGCCCACTCGCTGCTGTCCACGGTTTGACGGCTGAGGTAATCGGCCTCCCAGTTTTCCACGCCTGGGATGTGGACTGCGGATATGGTGGACTTGGAGTCCTCCGTCCACTGGAGGATTCGTTGAACCTCCAACATCGCCAGACGGCTGTGAGTCCCGCCCTGGTGATTGATGTAGGCAACCGCTGTCGCGTTGTCCGACTGAACTCGAATGTGCCTGCCCGCCAACAGGTGGTGAAAGGCTAGGAGAGCTAGAAACACAGCTCTGATCTCCAGCACATTGATCGAGAGGGCTGATTCGGACAGAGTCCAAGTGCCCTGTGCTCGGTGATGGAGAAATACTGCTCCCCAACCGGAGAGGCTGGCATCCGTGGTGAGGATCACCCAGGACGGAGTCAGGAAGGAGCGTCCCTGTGACAGAGAGAGGGGCCGAAGCCACCACTGAAGGGAGCTCCTGGTCTGTGACGACAGAGCCACCTGCCTGTGCAAGGAAGAGATCCGCTTGTCCCAACAGCGGAGAATGTCCAGCTGCAGGGGACGCAGATGGAACTGAGCAAAGGGAACCGCTTCCATGGACGCCACCATCTGACCCAGCACCTGCATGAGGTGTCTGATGGAATGACAGCGGTGCCTCAGCAGAGAGCGCACCGCCAGACGAAGGGACTGCTGTTTGACTAAGGGCAACTTGACAAGTGCCGGCAGAGTCTCGAATTGCATCCCTAGGTACAAAAGCACCTGGGTCGGGGTCAGAGTGGACTTGGGCAGGTTGACAAGCCACCCGAACTGAACTAGCGTGGCGAGAGTGAGAGAGACACTCCGCTGGCAGTCTGCACTGGATGAGGCCTTGACTAGAAGGTCGTCCAGGTAAGGAATCACTGCCAACCCCTGGAGGTGCAGGACCGCAACCACTGCTGCCATGACCTTGGTGAATACTCGAGGGGCCGTGGCTAAGCCGAAGGGGAGAGCCACGAATTGGAAATGTTCCTCCCCGATCGCAAAGCGTAGCCAACGCTGGTGTGAAACCGCAATAGGCACATGCAGATAGGCATCTCTGATGTCGATGGATGCCAGAAAATCTCCTTGGGTCATTGAGGCAATGACCGATCTCAGAGATTCCATGCGAAAGTGCCGCACCTGAACATGCTTGTTGAGAAGCTTGAGATCCAGGATGGGTCGGAAGGAACCGTCCTTTTTGGGGACTAGA
The DNA here is from genome assembly GCF_048569485.1 of Anomaloglossus baeobatrachus. Classification (NCBI taxonomy): domain Eukaryota; kingdom Metazoa; phylum Chordata; class Amphibia; order Anura; family Aromobatidae; genus Anomaloglossus; species Anomaloglossus baeobatrachus. The sequence goes on from NC_134358.1 coordinate 51,536,732, forward strand.
AAGAGGTTTGAGTAGAAACCTCTGAACCGTTCCCGGGCGGGAACCGGAACAATTACACCGTTGGCCTGCAGGGATGCCACGGCCTGAGAGAAGGCGGCGGCTTTGGAGCAGGGGGGGGTGGACAGAAAAGAAGGGAATTTTGTTACTTACCGTAAATTCCTTTTCTTCTAGCTCTTATTGGGAGACCCAGACGATTGGGGTATAGCTACTGCCCTCCGGAGGCCACACAAAGCACTACACCAAAAGTGCAAGGCCCCTCCCCTTCTGGCTAAACCCCCCCGTGGTATCACGGGTACTCCAGTTTTAGTGCCAAAGCAAGAAGGAGGAAGCCAACAACTGGTTTAAACAAATTAACTCCGATTAACATCGGAGAACTGAAAAACCGTTCAACATGAACAACATGTGTACCCGCAAACAGCAAAAACAATCCCGAAGGACAACAGGGCGGGTGCTGGGTCTCCCAATAAGAGCTAGAAGAAAAGGAATTTACGGTAAGTAACAAAATTCCCTTCTTCTTCAGCGCTCTATTGGGAGACCCAGACGATTGGGACGTCCAAAAGCTGTCCCTGGGTGGGTAACGAAATACCTCATGTTAGAGCTGCAAAACAGCCCTCCCCTACGGGGATGTCACTGCCGCCTGCAGGACTCTTCTACCTAAGCTGGCATCCGCCGAAGCATAGGTATGCACCTGATAATGCTTGGTGAAAGTGTGCAGACTCGACCAGGTAGCTGCCTGACACACCTGTTGAGCCGAAGCCTGGTGCCGTAATGCCCAGGACGCACCCACGGCTCTGGTTGAGTGGGCTTTTAGCCCTGAAGGAACCGGAAGCCCAGCAGAACGGTAGGCCTCTATAATTGGTTCTTTGATCCATCGAGCCAAGGTAGCTTTAGAAGCCTGCAACCCCTTGCGCGGACCGGCGACAAGGACAAAAAGTGCATCGGAACGGCGCATGGGCGCCGTGCGGGAAATGTAGATCCTGAGAGCTCTCACCAGATCTAGCAAACGCAAGTCCTTTTCATACCGGTGAACCGGATGAGGATAAAAGGAAGGCAAGGATATATCCTGATTAAGATGAAACGAGGATACGACCTTAGGGAGAAACTCCGGAATGGGGCGCAGCACTACTTTGTCCTGGTGGAACACCAAGAAGGGAGCCTTGGATGACAGAGCTGCCAGCTCAGACACTCGCCGAAGCGATGTGATCGCAACAAGAAACGCCACTTTCTGTGACAGGCGAGAAAAAGAAACTTCTTTGAGAGGCTCGAAAGGCGGCTTCTGGAGAGCAACTAGTACTCTGTTCAGATCCCATGGATCCAACGGCCGCTTGTACGGGGGCACAATATGACAGACCCCCTGCAGGAACGTGCGCACCTTAGGAAGACGTGCTAGACGCTTCTGAAAAAACACGGATAGTGCCGAGACTTGCCCTTTAAGGGAGCTGAGCGACAAGCCCTTTTCCAACCCTGATTGCAGGAAAGACAGAAAAGTGGGCAATGCAAATGGCCAGGGAGACACTCCCTGAGCAGAGCACCAGGTTAAGAAAATCTTCCACGTTCTGTGGTAGATCTTAGCAGAAGTTGACTTCCTAGCTTGTCTCATTGTGGCTACCACTCCCTGGGATAAGCCTGTTGACGATAGGATCCAGGACTCAATGGCCACACAGTCAGGTTCAGGGCCGCAGAATTCTGATGGAAAAACGGCCCTTGAGACAGCAGGTCTGGACGGTCTGGAAGTGACCACGGTCGGCCGACCGTGAGATGCCACAGATCCGGATACCACGATCTCCTCGGCCAGTCTGGGGCGACGAGTATGATGCGGCTGCAATCGGATCTGATCTTGCGTAATACTCTGGGCAAGAGTGCCAGAGGCGGGAATACATATGGGAGGCGGAACTGCGACCAATCTTGCACCAAGGCGTCTGCCGCCAGAGCTCTTTGATCGCGCGACCGCGCCATGAATGCCGGGACCTTGTTGTTGTGCCGAGACGCCATTAGGTCGACGTCCGGCACCCCCCAGCGGCGACAGATTTCTTGAAACACGTCCGGGTGAAGGGACCATTCCCCTGCGTCCATACCCTGGCGACTGAGGAAGTCTGCTTCCCAGTTTTCTACGCCTGGGATGTGAACCGCGGAGATGGTGGATGCTGTGTCCTCCACCCAATTCAGAATGCGCCGGACTTCCTGAAAGGCTTGCCGGCTGCGCGTCCCTCCTTGGTGGTTGATGTATGCCACCGCTGTGGAGTTGTCCGACTGGATTCGGATCTGCTTTCCTTCCAGCCACTGTTGAAAGGCTAGTAGGGCAAGATACACTGCCCTGATTTCCAGAACATTGATCTGAAGGGTGGACTCTTGCGGAGTCCACGTCCCCTGAGCCCTGTGGTGTAGAAACACTGCTCCCCACCCCGACAGACTCGCATCTGTCGTGACCACTGCCCAGGATGGGGGCAGGAAGGATCTTCCCTGAGACAATGAGGTGGGAAGGAGCCACCATTGTAGAGAGTCCTTGGCCGTCTGGGAAAGAGAGACTTTCCTGTCTAGGGAAGTTGTCTTCCCGTCCCATTGGCGGAGAATGTCCCATTGAAGTGGACGCAGATGAAACTGCGCAAAGGGAACTGCTTCCATGGCTGCCACCATCTTCCCTAGGAAGTGCATGAGGCGCCGCAAGGGGTGCGACTGGCCCTGAAGGAGAGATTGCACCCCTGTCTGTAAGGACCGCTGCTTGTTTAGCGGAAGCTTCACTCTCGCTGCTCGAGTATGGAACTCCATGCCAAGATACGTTAGTGACTGTGTCGGTGACAGATTTGACTTTGGAAAGTTGATGATCCATCCAAAAGTCTGGAGAGTCTCCAGCGTAGCATGTAGACTGAGTTGGCATGCCTCTTGAGAGGGTGCCTTGACAAGTAGATCGTCTAGGTAAGGGATCACCGAGTGTCCCTGAGAGTGCAAGACTGCTACCACCGCCGCCATGACCTTGGTGAAGACCCGGGGGGCTGTCGCCAGACCGAATGGCAGAGCTACGAACTGAAGATGGTCGTCTCCTATCACAAAACGTAGAAAACGTTGATGTTCTGTAGCAATTGGCACGTGGAGATAAGCATCTTTGATGTCTATTGAGGCAAGGAAGTCTCCTTGAGACATTGAGGCAATGACAGAACGGAGGGTTTCCATCCGGAACCGTCTGGCGTGCACATGTTTGTTGAGCAGTTTTAGGTCCAGAATAGGACGGAACGAGCCGTCCTTTTTTGGCACCACAAAGAGATTGGAGTAAAACCCTCTCCCTTGTTCCTGAGACGGTACAGGAACCACTACTCCTTCCGCTCTTAGGGAGTCCACCGCCTGCCGCAGGACATCCACACGGTCTGGATGTGGGGAGGTTCTGAAGAACCGAGCTGGAGGACGAGAACTGAACTCGATTCTGTACCCGCGAGACAAAATGTCTGTCACCCACCGGTCTTTGACCTGTGACATCCAAGTGTCGTAAAAGCGGGAGAGCCTGCCCCCGACCGGAGATGCGGAGGGAGGGGACTGGAAGTCATGAGGTAGCCGCTTTGGAAGCGGTTCCTCCATTTGCTTTCTTGGGGCGTGAGTGAGCCCGCCAGGAATCTGAGTTTCTTTGCGTCCTCTGAGTCCCTTTGGACGAGGAGAATTGTGTTTTGCCCGAACCTCGAAAGGACTGAAACTTCTGCTGCCACTTTCTCTGCTGAGGTTTGCTTGATCTGGGCTGGGGTAAAGAGGAGTCTTTACCCTTGGACTGTTTAATGATGTCAGCCAATGGCTCGCCAAACAGTCTATCTCTAGATAAAGGCAAGCTGGTTAAACATTTTTTGGAACCAGCATCTGCTTTCCAGTCCTTTAACCACAATGCCCTGCGCAAAACTACCGAATTGGCAGACGCCATTGAGGTGCGGCTGGTAGATTCTAGGACCGCATTGATAGCGTAAGAGGCAAACGCGGACATCTGCGAGGTAAGGGACGCCACTTGCGGCACCGCTGGATGTATGATAGCATCCACTTTTGCTAAACCAGCTGAAATAGCTTGGAGTGCCCATACGGCTGCGAATGCTGGAGCAAACGACGCGCCGATAGCTTCATAGACAGATTTTAACCAAAGGTCCATCTGTCTGTCATTGGCATCCTTAAGTGAAGCGCCATCCTCCACTGCAACTATGGATCTAGCTGCAAGCTTGGAAATCGGGGGGTCCACCTTTGGACACTGGGTCCAGCGCTTGACCACATCAGGTGGGAAAGGATAACGTGTATCCTTAGAACGTTTAGAGAAACGCTTTTCTGGATGAGCGTCGTGTTTCTGGATTGATTCTCTGAAGTCAGAGTGATCCAACAGAGCACTTAATTTACGCTTGGGATAGAGGAAACGAAACTTCTCCTGCTCTGCCGCTGCCTCTTCTGCTGAAGGGGCTGGGGGAGAAATATCTAACAGCCTATTGATGGCTGAGATAAGATCGTTTACCATGGCGTCCCCATCCGGGGTATCCAGATTGAGAGGGGTTCCAGGATTAGACTCCTGATCACTCTCTTCAGACACATCACATGGAGACTGATTGCGCTGAGACCCTGAGCAGTGTGATGACGTTGAGGGTCTTTCCCAGCGAGCCCGCTTGGGGTGGCTGGGGCAATCATCTGAGTCATTATACTCATCCTGAGAAGCCGGGGACCCCCTTGCAGTCTGGATTAAATCCAACTGCGGAGGATTAGAGGACATAGACCTCGCCGTGTCCATAGATTGAGCCCCAGGCATGGATTGCAAAGTTTCCAGGATTTTTGCCATAGCCACAGACATATTATCCGTAAAAACTGCAAAGTCTGTCCCTGACACCGGGGCAGGACTTACAAGCGTCTCAGCCTGGGTCACTACCTCTCCGGACTCCGGCTGGCGAAGCAGCACCGGATCTGAGCATTGCACACAATGGGGGTCATTGGAGCCTGCTGGTAGAGCAGCCCCACATGCAGCACACGCAGTGCACACAGCCCTAGCCTTGGCAGCCTTGCGTCTTGTGGATGACATGTTGCTGCCTCCTCAGAGCGATCTGGGGTATTCAGCCAGGAAGCGACCTCACAGTGCAAGAAATCAATAAATATCTATGTCCAGTGACACAGTACACTAATACACAGTAAGGCACTAGAGGGGCCAGCTGAAAAGCCGCTTACCGCCCGCTTAAGAGCGGGTGTGTGGTCTCCCAAAGCCCCTCAGTCTAGGTCTCCCAGAGCCTTGCGTCCTTCCTCCAGCCAGACATGCATGTAATGGCTGCCGGCGTCCTGAGAGAGGAAGGGGGGCGGGCCCTGGGCGTTCCTGACCAAGAGCGGGAAGCCTGCTTCCCTCTGTGCCTAGTGAGAGGGCTGGAGCATGTAAATCAGGCTCCAGCCCTCGTCGCTGCCGTGAAACAGCGTCTCTCCCCTACCCTGATTGACAGGGTGGGGGCGGGAACGATCGGAGCTGCCGGCGTCCTAGGCCCAAAAGCCGGGGACTAGAGTTATAAACGCCCCCGCCGTAAAAGCGCGGTCGGCGTATCCCCGGCGCACCACAAGTCACAGCAGCGCCGCCGGTCCAGTGAGGGTCGGCGCTGCGTTCCCAGAACACAAAGTCCCCCAGATAACTGTAGGAACACCAGCTCAGTGTACGGTCCCCGGCGCACTACAACGCCCAGCCAGCCCGGAGTGCGTCTGTGCCTGCCGGGGACACAGAGTACCTGTATGATGCAGGGCCCGGTCCCTGATGGTACTCCTGCTCGGCATCCACCAGGTGCTATGGGTCTGTGGATGGAGCCCGGCGTCAGAGCTTTGAGGCCGGCAGGATCCCACTTCCACAGAGCCCCCAAGGGGATGTGGAAGGAAAACAGCATGTGAGGCTCCAGCCCTGTACCAGCAATAGGTACCTCAACCTTACAACACCATCCAGGGGTGAGAAGGGAGCATGCTGGGGGCCCTATATGGGCCCTCTTTTCTTCCATCCGAAATAGTCAGCAGCTACTGCTGACTAAAATCTGTGGAGCTATGCATGGAATGTCTGACCTCCTTCGCACACAAAGCTAAAACTGGAGTACCCGTGATACCACGGGGGGGTATAGCCAGAAGGGGAGGGGCCTTGCACTTTTGGTGTAGTGCTTTGTGTGGCCTCCGGAGGGCAGTAGCTATACCCCAATCGTCTGGGTCTCCCAATAGAGCGCTGAAGAAAATCTGTTTGGCGGGCTGGAAGAAAATTCTATCCTATAGCCGTGGGAGATGATATCCCGCACCCACTGATCGGAGACGTGTTGCAACCACACGTCGCCAAAGTGGGAGAGCCTGCCACCGACCAAGGACGTTGCTGGTGCGGCCAGATAGTCACGAGGAGGCTGCCTTAGTGGCAGCGGCTCCTCCGGTCTTTTGAGGACGCGGCTTTGCGCGCCAGTTGGATTTACGATCCTTGGCTGCGGTAGTGGACGAGGCCGAGGGCTTAGAGGATGACCAGTTAGAGGAACGAAAGGAACGAAACCTCGATTGGTTCCTGCCCTGGACAGGTTTCTTGGCTTTAGTTTGTGGCAAGGAAGTACTCTTCCCGCCAGTAGCTTCCTTAATTATGTCATCCAGCTGTTCCCCAAACAGCCGGGACCCAGCAAAAGGGAGACTCGCAAGGTACTTCTTAGAGGAAGCGTCTGCTTTCCACTCTCGAAGCCACAAGATCCTGCGGATCGCGAGGGAGTTAGCGGAGGCCACCGCCGTGCGGTGAGAAGCCTCCAGGATGGCAGACATGGCGTAGGATGCAAAAGCCGAAGCTTGAGAAGTTAAGGCATCCGTCTCAGGAATAGAGTCCCTGGAGAGGGAATGAATCTCCGCCAGAGAGGCAGAGACTGCCTTAAGAGCCCACACTGCCGCAAAAGACGGGGAGAACGAGGCTCCTGCCGCCTCATATACGGACTTGGCCAGAAGGTCAACCTGGCGGTCAGTGGGATCCTTAAGAGAAGTGCCATCAGCCACAGCTACGACTGTGCGGGCTGAGATTCTGGACACCGGAGGGTCTACCTTTGGGGACTGGGCCCATTCCTTAACCACCTCTGGTGGAAAAGGAAAACGGTCATCTGAACTACGCTTCGGAAAACGTTTGTCAGGACAGGCCCTGGGCTTGTTAACAGTGGTGTGAAAGCTGGAGTGGTTAAAAAACATACTCCTAGGTTTCTTAGGAGAGGTAAACTGGTGTACCTCTACCAGAGAGGGTTGTTCCTCTGACTCTTGTGGGTTGAGGTTCAGTACGGAGTTAATGGACGCAATCAAGTCACTAACAACCGCATCACCCTCAGACAAGTCAATGGGGTACATAGAGGTAGCGTCTGAGCCCACAGTAAACGAATCCTCCTCGCCCTGCACCTCGGCTTGTGAATCAGAGCCGTGGGACGAGGAAGGAGAAGGTTCCCTGCGTCTCCGTTTAGGGGGACGGGGTCCTAGGACATGCTCTGAGGGCTCTGCAGAGCTCGGAGCAGCAGAGGCACCCTGAGAAGGGGGTTGATGCATGGACAGCAGTGTCCGGGACAGCTGCCCCATGGAGTCGGCAAAAGACTGGGAAGAAGGGAATTTTGTTTACTTACCGTAAATTCCTTTTCTTCTAGCTCCAATTGGGAGACCCAGACAATTGGGTGTATAGCTACTGCCTCCGGAGGCCACACAAAGCATTACACTTAAAAGTGTAAGGCCCCTCCCCTTCTGCCTATACACCCCCCGTGGGATCACGGGCTCCTCAGTTTTAGTGCAAAAGCAAGAAGGAGGAAAGCCAATAACTGGTTTAAGAACAAATTCAATCCGAAGGAACATCGGAGAACCGAAACCATTCAACATGAACAACATGTGTACCTGAAAAAACAAAAATCCCTAAGCAATAGGGCGGGTGCTGGGTCTCCCAATTGGAGCTAGAAGAAAAGGAATTTACGGTAAGTAAACAAAATTCCCTTCTTCTTTATCGCTCCTAATTGGGAGACCCAGACAATTGGGACGTCCAAAAGCAGTCCCTGGGTGGGTATAATAACCCCTCGAGATAGGACCGTAAAAACAGCCCTTCCCTACAGGTGGGCAGCCGCCGCCTGAAGGACTTGTCTACCTAGGCTGGCGTCCGCCGAAGCGTAGGTATGCACCTGATAGTGTTTGGTAAAAGTGTGCAGACTCGACCAGGTAGCCGCCTGGCACACCTGCTGAGCCGTAGCCTGGTGCCGTAATGCCCAGGACGCACCCACGGCTCTGGTAGAATGGGCCTTCAGCCCTGAGGGAACCGGAAGCCCAGCAGACCGGTAGGCTTCAAGAATTGGTTCCTTGATCCACCGAGCCAGGGTGGACTTGGAAGCTTGCGACCCTTTGCGCTGACCAGCGACAAGGACAAAGAGTGCATCCGAGCGGCGCAGGGGCGCCGTGCGGGAAATGTAGATCCTGAGCGCTCTCACCAGATCCAACAAATGCAAATCTTTTTCACATTGATGAACTGGATGAGGGCACAAAGAAGGCAAGGAGATATCCTGATTGAGATGGAACGGGGATACCACCTTAGGGAGAAACTCCGGAATCGGGCGCAGAACCACCTTGTCCTGGTGAATCACCAGGAAGGGAGATTTGCATGACAGCGCTGCTAGCTCGGACACTCTCCGGAGAGACGTGACCGCTACTAGAAAAGCCACTTTCTGTGAAAGGCGAGAAAGGGAAACATCCCTCATAGGCTCGAAAGGCGGCTTCTGAAGAACAATTAGAACCCTGTTCAGATCCCAGGGCTCTAACGGCCGCTTGTAAGGAGGGACGATATGACAGACCCCTTGCAGGAACGTGCGAACCTGAGGAAGTCGCGCTAGGCGCTTCTGAAAAAATGCAGATAGCGCTGAGACTTGTCCCTTGAGGGAGCTGAGCGACAAACCTTTTTCCAAACCGGATTGCAGGAAGGAAAGAAAAGTAGGCAATGCAAATGGCCAGGGAAAAACTCCCTGAGCAGAGCACCAAGATAAGAAAATTTTCCACGTCCTGTGGTATATCTTGGCGGAGGTAGGTTTTCTAGCCTGTCTCATGGTGGCAATGACCTCTTGAGACAATCCTGAACACGCTAGGATCCAGGACTCAATGGCCACACAGTCAGGTTCAGGGCCGCAGAATTCTGATGGAAAAACGGCCCTTGAGACAGCAAGTCTGGTCGGTCTGGTAGTGCCCACGGTTGGCCTACCGTGAGGCGCCACAGATCCGGGTACCACGACCTCCTTGGCCAGTCTGGAGCGACGAGGATGGCGCGGCGGCAATCGGACCTGATCTTGCGCAGCACTCTGGGCAACAGAGCCAGAGGTGGAAACACATAAGGAAGCCGGAACTGCGACCAATCTTGAACTAAGGCGTCTGCCGCCAGAGCTCGGTGATCGTGAGACCGTGCCATGAAAGCTGGGACCTTGTTGTTGTGCCGAGACGCCATTAGGTCGACGTCCGGCATCCCCCAGCGGCGACAGATCTCCTGAAACACGTCCGGGTGAAGAGACCATTCCCCTGCGTCCATACCCTGGCGACTGAGGAAGTCTGCTTCCCAGTTGTCCACGCCTGGGATGTGAACTGCGGATATGGTGGAAGCCGTGTCTTCCACCCACGTCAGAATCCGCCGGACTTCCTGGAAGGCTTGCCGACTGCGAGTTCCTCCTTGGTGGTTGATGTATGCCACCGCTGTGGAGTTGTCCGACTGAATACGGATCTGCTTGCCTTCCAGCCACTGCTGGAAGGCTTGTAGGGCAAGATACACTGCTCTGATCTCCAGAACGTTGATCTGAAGGGTGGACTCTTGCTGAGTCCACGTACCTTGAGCCCTGTGGTGGAGAAAGACTGCTCCCCACCCTGACAGACTCGCATCTGTCGTCACCACCGCCCAGGATGGGGGTAGGAAGGATTTCCCTTTCGACAATGAGGTGGGAAGCAGCCACCATCGAAGAGAATCCTTGGCCGCCTGAGAAAGGGAGACGTTCCTGTCGAGGGACTTCGACTTCCCGTCCCATTGGCGGAGAATGTCCCATTGCAGTGGACGCAGATGAAACTGCGCGAAAGGGACTGCCTCTATTGCTGCAACCATCTTCCCTAGGAAGTGCATGAGGCGTCTCAAGGGGTGTGACTGGCCTTGAAGGAGAGATTGCACCCCTGTCTGTAGTGAACGCTGTTTGACAAGCGGAAGCTTCACTATCGCTGAGAGAGTATGAAACTCCATGCCAAGATATGTTATCGACTGGGTCGGGGTTAGATTTGACTTGGAAAAGTTGATGATCCACCCGAAACCCTGGAGGGTGTCCAGCGCAACGTTCAGGCTGTGTTGGCATGCCTCTTGAGAAGGCGCCTTGACAAGCAGATCGTCTAAGTAAGGAATCACAGAGTGTCCCTGAGAGTGCAGGACTGCAACTACAGCTGCCATGACTTTGGTGAAGACCCGTGGGGCTGTCGCCAGACCAAAAGGCAGGGCTACGAACTGAAGGTGTTCGTCTCCTATAACGAAGCGTAGAAAACGCTGATGCTCTGGAGCAATCGGTACGTGGAGATAAGCATCCTTGATGTCTATTGATGCTAGGAAATCTCCTTGAGACATTGCGGCGATGACGGAGCGGAGGGACTCCATCCGGAACCGTCTGGTTCTCACGTGGTTGTTGAGAAGTTTTAGGTCCAGAACGGGACGGAAAGACCCGTCCTTTTTTGGTACCACAAACAAATTGGAGTAAAAACCGTGACCTTGCTCTTGAAGAGGAACAGGGATCACCACTCCTTCCGCCTTTAGAGTGCACACCGCCTGCAGAAGAGCATCGGCTCGGTCGGGAGGCGGAGACGTTCTGAAGAATCGAGTTGGAGGACGAGAACTGAACTCTATCCTGTACCCGTGAGACAGAATGTCTCTCACCCAACGGTCTTGGACCTGTGGCAGCCAAATGTCGCCAAAGCGGGAGAGCCTGCCACCGACCGAGGATGCGGAGAGAGGAGGCCGAAAGTCATGAGGAAGCCGCCTTGGTAGCGGGTCTTCCGGCTGTCTTTTTTGGACGTGACTGAGCCCGCCAAGAATCTGAACTCCTCTGATCCTTTTGAGTCCTTTTGGACGAGGAGAACTGGGACCTGCCCGAGCCTCGAAAGGACCGAAACCCCGACTGTCCCCTCCTCTGTTGGGGCTTGTTTTGTCTGGGCTGAGGTAAGGATGAATCCTTACCCTTGGACTGTTTAATGATTTCATCTAAACGCTCACCAAACAGTCTGTCACCAGAAACTGGCAAACTGGTTAAGCATTTTTTGGAAGCAGAATCTGCTTTCCATTCCCTTAACCACAAGGCTCTGCGTAAAACCACGGAGTTGGCGGATGCCACTGCCGTACGGCTCGTAGAGTCCAGAACCGCATTAATCGCGTAAGACGCAAATGCAGACATTTGAGAGGTTAAGGATGCCACCTGCGGAACAGATGAACGTGTGACCGTGTCAATCTGTGTAAGACCAGCTGAAATAGCTTGGAGTGCCCATACGGCTGCGAATGCAGGAGCAAACGACGCGCCGATAGCTTCATAGATGGATTTCAACCAGAGCTCCATCTGTCTGTCAGTGGCATCTTTAAGAGCAGCCCCATCCTCCACTGCAACTATGGATCTAGCCGCAAGCCTGGAGATTGGAGGATCCACCTTGGGACACTGGGTCCAGCTCTTGATCACGTCAGGAGGAAAGGGATAACGTGTATCCTTAAGCCGTTTGGAGAAACGCTTATCTGGATAAGCGTGGTGTTTCTGGACTGACTCTCTAAAGTCAGAGTGGTCCAGAAAAGTACTTAATTTACGCTTGGGATACCTGAAATGGAATTTCTCCTGCTGTGAAGCTGACTCCTCCACTGGAGGGGCTGGGGGAGAAATATCCAACATTTTATTGATGGACGCGATAAGATCATTCACTATGGCGTCACCATCAGGTGTATCCAGATTGAGAGCGGTCTCAGGATCAGAATCCTGATCAGCTACCTCCGCCTCATCACACAGAGAATCCTCCTGCTAGGACCCTGACCAGTGTGATGAAGTAGAGGGCCGCTCATAGCGAGCTCGCTTAGGCTGTCTGGGACTGTCGTCCGTGTCAGAGCCGTCACCCTGGGATGCATGGGACACCCCCGGAGCCCGGAGCTGTTCCAACTGAGGGGGACCAGGGAGCAATGAATCAACAGTGCCCATGGTCTGAGTTACTGGTCTAGACTGCAAAGTTTCTAGAATCTTAGTCATAGTCACAGACATTCTATCAGCAAAAATTGCAAACTCTGTCCCCGTCACCTGGACAGTATTCACAGGTGGTTCTCCCTGGGTCACCTCCAGCAGGGGCCCCGGCCGAGCAAGTGCCACAGGGGCCGAGCACTGCACACAATGGGGGTCAGTGGAACCTGCCGGTAGAGTAGCCTCACATGCGGTACAAGCAGCATAGAAAGCATGTGCCTTGGCACCCTTGCTTTTTGCGGATGACATGCTGTAGTCTCCACTGAGCAATCTAGGAGGGTATATAGCCAAGAATCACCAGCGACCGTTTAGTGCAATGTATAGCATGCAAGCATAAAAATACAATTGTACACTTCGGCACTAGTGGGGTCAGCACCGAAGGTGCCGCTTACCGCCCGCTAAAAGCGGGTGTGTGGTCGCCAGAATCCCGTGCCTGGGTCTCCCAGAACTTGTCTCCCCTCTCCAGCTCAGACTGCATTCAGGAATGGCCGCCGGCGTTCTGTGAAGAGGGGCGGTCCGTGGGCGTGCCTCAGACAAAGTGCGGGAAACTGGCGTCCCCCTGTGCTCAATGTGAGGGCTGGAGTATGTAAAGCAGACTCCAGCCCTCGGCGCTGACGTTTTGTACAGCGTCCCGCCCTTCCCCTGACTGGCAGGCCTGGGGGCGGGAACAAAGTGAAACTAGGCCGCAAAAGCCGGGGACTCTAGTAATAAGCGCGGCCGTCAAATATGCACGGCCAGCGCGGAAGTCCCCGGCGCACCACAAGTCCCAGCCGCGCCGCAGTGTAAACTGCCAGCAGTGGCCGGTGCGGCAGTTCCCAACACAATAACTCCCTCAGGCAGCTGTGGAAGTGTGGCACAAGCGCGCAGCGCTGTTGTCCCCGGCGCACTAACACACCCAGCAATGCTGCAGTGTGCGCGCGGTCTGTACGGGGACACAGAGTACCTTGACGTAGCAGGGCCTGTCCCTGACGATACTCCGCTCCATATCCAGCAGATTCCCCAGGGGCTGTGGATGGAGCACGGTCCCTTGTGCCTGGAGACCGGTAAAATCCCACTTCACCCAGAGCCCTAAGGGGGATGGGGAAGGATGCAGCATGTGGGCTCCAGCCTCCGTACCCGCAATGGGTACCTCAACCTTAACAAACACCGGCGACAAAAGTGGGGTGAGAAGGGAGCATGCTGGGGACCCTAGTATGGGTCCTCTTTTCTTCCATCAGACATAGTCAGCAGCTGCTGCTGACTAAACAGTGGAGCTATGCGTGGATGTCTGACCTCCTTCGCACAAAGCTTGAAAACTGAGGAGCCCGTGATCCCACGGGGGGTGTATAGGCAGAAGGGGAGGGGCCTTACACTTTTAAGTGTAATGCTTTGTGTGGCCTCCGGAGGCAGTAGCTATACACCCAATTGTCTGGGTCTCCCAATTAGGAGCGATAAAGAAATAGCTTGTGAAAAGGAAGCTACCCAAGCCGGGGGTTCAGCCACCGGGGCCGGAGCAGCCGGAGGGACCCCTGAGGAGGCTCCAGGCTGAGACACAAACATGTTAGCACAGGCATCACAATGTGGGTATGTGCTTGGCTCTGGCAGAATGAGCTTACATGCAGTGCATATAGCGTACATGTTTGCAGCCTTGCTTCGGGTGACAGACATGCTGCTGAGGTAGGAAGCTCTGCAGCAAGAATACACTCCTGTAGAATGCCCTGAGAGTGTAATAAAAGTCCACAACCGAAGGTTGTGGCTTACCAGCCCGCTCTCTGTGTGCCCTCCGGATTCCACAGCTCAAAGACCCTGTGAAGCGTCAGTCTTCCTAACAGTATGCAGCTGCAGCATCCAGCGCCTTCCAGTGTAAGAACGCTGAGAAAATGGCGCTGGGAGAAGGAGGGGGGGCGTGTATAAGCCCAAGAGCGGGAAAAACGGAGGGCAGAGAGATACAGGGAGAGATACAGGGGAGGGAACATCTCCCCAGAGAGGAGTGCCCTCCCCTCTGCTGGTCGGGCGGTGGGCGGCGCTGTATGCAAAACATGCAGAGAAGCCGAAACCGAAACTAGGCCCAAACTGAAGCCGGGGCCTAGATTTTAAAATGCGGCCGACGAGCAGGCACCTTCGGCGCGGTTCTCAGGGGAAACCCCCAGAACCGGCCGGAATTTACAGTAACGCTAAAACACATACTGTCCCCCTAATAAAAGTACCCGGGACCCCTGAAAAACGTCTCAATACTTAGCTTTTGAGACGCAGGGCCATGTCCCTGAGTGGGTGTTAACGCTCCTTCCAGCAGGGAGCAGACAGGGCTGCGGATGGAGACCGGTCTTCTGCAAGCAGAGAGGACCGTGGAGGCTCCCACTTCAATCCAGAGCCTCTCAGAGGATGTGAAGGAGCGCGGCATGTGAAGGCTCCAGCCTTATAAAGTCAACCTTAACAGCACCGCCGACAGAGTGGGGTGTGAAGGGACATGCCAGACTGGACCCGCTTTTCTTCCAAATCTTTAAAATTAAAATAAAAATGAAAAAAAAATATCAGAGAATGCAATTGTGTGATCCTCCTGAAACACAAAGCATTGAACTGGGTAGATTGTCATCTAGGGGGTGTATATAGCCCGGAGGGAGGAGCTACACGTTTGAGTGTAGTACTTTGTGTGTCCTCCGGAGGCAGAAGCTATACACCCATGGTTTGGGTCTCCCATAAGGAACGATAAAGAAATACAATTATTGGACATTAGCTCAGTGGAAATCTGGACTGTGAGCTGAGAAGTCTTTATGAGACACAGAAATTTTGAGCAGATGGTTTCTATATGTGTGGTGCCCACTATGAAGCGTAGAAGGGGAAATGTGATGTCTGGGGGTGTTTGCTGGTGAACCAGCATGGCTACCACAGCATTTTACAATGACTGTCACCCCATCTGGTGTGCACTTAGTGAGAACAATCATTTGTGTTGGAACAGGACAATGACCCAATAGTCCCATCCAAGCTTTTTAAGGGCTATGTGACTACGAAAGGAAGGGATTGATGCTTCATCATATGACATGGTCTCCGCAATTTCCTGACTGCAATCCAAAAGTGATGGTTTGGAATGGGTTGGATGCAGAGTAAAAGCAAAGCAGCCAACAAGCGCCGAGCATATCTGGGAACTCCTAAAAAAAGCGGTCATCAGAGTAAAATGGGGGCACTTTGAGGAATCTATGATTGAAGGCACAATATGGTTTGTTCACATGTTTCTTGTTTCCATATATGTCACTTTGTGGATTTGCTGCTTTCAGTCTGAATCTATAAAGTGCACATTCCAATGAGCAATGAAAACTATTGCATGAACAGGTGTCCAAACTTTTCACCAGTACAGTATTAGGATCCAGCATATCTGGAAACTTCGCCCACAGACCCCCTGATGTCAATGGGCTCCATGTAAATGTATCCCTTTCTCTATGGTTGTACTGCAAATAAAATAAATCTACAGTCCCTCATTTACCTTAAGGCTCTTGCAGCAGAATTACATTTACTTACTCCATAGCTGAAAGGTCCATGTCGACCTCTTCCCCATTCATCAATGGAATTTTCTTCTTTTTATTTCTGTGAGAAAAAAGATACAAAAACATTTTTTTCCCTCAAATTCATCTTTATAGTTATAGTTAAAGACTATTTTGCAAAAAGAAAAAAAAAATGTTTCTGGTTAGCCACTGAGTTTACTAAGGTCACCTGAGGTCAGGCTACCTGTTGTTACAGGTGGAGGACCGTGGGAACCTCCAGCTGTGACCACAAGTAACCTGAGTGACATCATTGTTTATTGACCAGCTCAGTCTCTGCCTGAAGCCCACAGTGGGCGATCATTGTTCTATTGCCGCACGCTGTACCTTCAGATGTAGCAGAGCTGGAATCGTCGTGGGACCTTGTGTGCATTACCAGAAACATTATATTTTCAAGCCCCTTTTCAGAAAGGTTTGCAAATGAATTTGGAGCCTTTGTGCTCTAAAAGATTGGAAATATAATTTTTTTGGTTTACCAATAAAAGGTATCATTGCTAGAAACCTTTTGTCACTTTTTGGGGCATAAAAGTATTTACATTGATTTTTCCGGCTAAAATAATATTGTATCAACACCGAGAAAAGAAAAAAAAGGTTCAAGCTCTGGCCGGCGAGGCTTTAGAAACAGAAAAGTAAGGGCCGTTTCACACATCCGTGTTTTTGCTGGTTTGCCGGATTTGGCGCTCTCCAGTACAGTGTATACAGTACAATGCCAGCGCGACAACTTCAGGGTCACATGCTCCGGTCACATGACAGCATGTGACCGGCGCGTGTCAGGCTGCCATTGTACGGTATACACTGTACTGGAGTGCGCCGAATCTACCAAAAAGCCAGATGTGTGAAACGGCCCTTACACAAACGGAGGAAAAATGTCGGTAAATCACCTTCTACTCTTTGAGTGACAGGGAATGTCGTGCTTTAAGCTGTTTTCTTCAATCTGTAACGTGTGGTTAAAAGATCCGTCAAGTTCTTGCACCGTCACTTTAAGAGGACCCTAAGGTGGGAAAGGAAAAAATATATATATATAAGTTTAGTCTTCTTAGAGTAAACCTGCAACCACTTGACCGCCCACACAAAACGCTGTAAAACCCGTCCAAAACCTCTAAAATGATGCTGTCGTGTTTCACTCCGCGGGGAGCCCATGGTTTATGAAGTGAGCTCAGGAGCAGTGTAATGGTCCAGTCACACTAAGCAACTTACCAGCGATCCCAACAACGATAGGGATCGCTGGTAAGTTGCTAGGAGGTTGCTGGTGAGATGTCACACTGCAACGCTCCAGCGATCCCACCAGCAACCTGACCTGGCAGGGATCGCTGGAGCGTCGCTACACAAGTTGCTGGTGAGCTCACCAGCAACCAGTGACAAGCCCCCAGCGCCGCGTGGAAGATGCTGCGCTTGGTAACTAAGGTAAATATCGGGTAACCAACCCGATATTTACCTTGGTTACCACCGCACGGAGCTACAAGTGCAGAGAGCAGGGAGCAGCGCACACTGAGCACTGGCTCCCTGCTCTCCTAGTTACAGCACACATCGGGTTAATTACAGGATGTGTGCTGCAGCTAAATGTGCAGGGAGCAGCGCACACTGCTTAGCGCTGGCTCCCTGCTCTCCTAGTTAAAGCACACATGGGGTTAATTTCCCGATGTGTGCTGTAGCTACATGTGCACAGAGCAGGGAGCAGCGCACACTGCTTAGCGCTGGCTCCCTGCTCTCCTAGTTACAGCACACATGGGGTTAATTTCCCGATGTGTGCTGTAGCTACATGTGCACAGAGCAGGAGCCGGCACTGACAGTGAGAGCGGCGGAGGCTGGTAACAAAGGTAAATATCGGGTAACCAAGGACAGGGCTTCTTGGTTACCCGATGTTTACATTGGTTACCAGCCTCCGCAGAAGCCGGCTCCTGCTGCCTGCACATTTAGTTGTTGCTGTCTCGCTGTCACACACAGCGATCTGTGCTTCACAGCGGGACAGTAACAACTAAAAAATGGCCCAGGACATTCAGCAACAACCAACGACCTCACAGCAGGGGCCAGGTTGTTGCTGGATGTCACACACAGCAACATCGCTAGCAACGTCACAAAAGTTGTTCGTTAGCAGCGATGTTGCTAGCGATGTTGCTTAGTGTGACGGGGCCTTAAGTGTGCACCTCTGCCGTAAATGTGCAGCAGATGTCACCAAGTGGACACAGAGATTTTTCCACTTTCATAGTGACGTCACATCATTGGGATAGGTCTCATAAATTGGGGGGGGGATCAAAACGCTAGGACTTCCACATGATACACAGTGTTTGATCCAAGCGCGGCTTTTGATTTTTCTTGTCCGCTGTGTTGCGCCGTTCCTCAGTTATTCCGCCTACAGTTCTGGCCAAACGTTTTGAGACTGACTATTGGTTTTCATATTTTGCTGGTTTTTGATCATTGAGTCGGATGTTTTTCACACTTATTAACAAATACATGAAGTTTATGTAAAGCCTCCATATTTCCAGCGTCGGTCCTCATTGTTCCAGACATCTGTCCTTCACCCCGGCTGCTGGAGATCAGCTTCTGGGCCAAATCCTCACTGATGACCCCCTTCTTGTCTGATCAGTGCTTGGTGTTTATCACAATTTCTGTGTTTCTTGTTTGTGCTCTCACTTCTTGAGGACTCAATGAGAGTGCGATCTGGGATGTTTGCTGGCCGTGGACCTAAAATTTAATCGTTCTCACTGTTACCTTGTGACCTGGTCTCCATCATGCTGGAATAAAAATCATCACCAAAGTGCTCATAGATGATTCGGAGAGGTTTCTCTTGGGGGATGTTTAGATCCTTTTCCTTATTCATGGCCATGTTCTTGGGAAAAAAAATTGTGAGCGAGTCCCCTCCATGGATGAAAAGCCCACCCGCACATGAGGGGTCTCAGGAAGCCCTACTGTTGGCAGATACAGGACACATGGTAGCACTCGCCTTTTCTTCTCCGGACAACCACTCTCCCGGATGTCCCAAACAGTCTTCAGGGGGCTTCATCAGAAAAAAGATCTTTACCCCAGTCCTTTACAGTCCAATCCCTGGACTTCCGGCAAAATGTCAATCTATCCTTGAGATTTTTCTTGGAGAGAAGTTTCTTCTTTGCTGTACTTCTTGACAACACACAAACCTGTGTACCGAACCACTGATATCTGCCTGCTGCCATTCCTGAGCAAGCACTGCACTGGTTTTGTACTGACCGCAAAGCTGAGTCCTCTATAGGAGATGTTCCTGACACATGTTGGACTTCTTGGGCATCCTGAACCCTTGTTCATAGCAATCGAACAATTCCCTTTGAAGTTCTTCTTGATCCAATAAATAGTTGATTTAGTGGCAATCTTACCAGCAGCAATGTCCTTGCCAGTAAAGCTCTTTCATGCAAAAGCAATGATTGCACGGGCTACACCAGTCCTTTACAGTCCAATCCCTGCAGAATGTTAGTCTATCCTTAAGCTTTTTCTTGAAGAAAAGTGTCTTTGCTGCACTTCTTGACAGCGCACCAGCCTCCAAAAGCCTTCATCTCACAGTGCCAGGCTGCTGGCATTCCTGAGCAAGCCCTGCACTGGTTTTGTACTGACCCACAGCTGAGTCCTCTATAGATGTTTCTGACACATATTGGACTTCTTGGGCATCCTGAACCCTTCTTCATAGCAATCAAACAATTCTCTTTGAAGTTCTTATTGATCCAATAAATAGTTGATTTAGCGGCAATCTTACCAGCAGCAATGTCCTTGCCAATAAAGCTCTTTCATGCAAAAGCAATGATTGCACGGGCTACACCAGTCCTATACAGTCCAATCCCTGCAGAATGCTGCAGAATGTTAGTCTATCCTTGAGCTTTTTCTTGGAGAAAAGTGTCTTTTCTGCACTTTTTGACAGCACACCAGCTTCCAAAAGCCTTCACCTCACAGTGCCTGCCTGCTGCCATTCCACAGCAAGGTCTGCACTGGTGTTGAACTGATCCCACAGCTGAGTCCTCTATAGGAGATGTTCTTGACACTTGTTGGACTTCCTGGGCATTCTGAACCCTTCTTCATAGCAATCGAACAATTCTCTTTGAAGTTGTTATTGATCCGATAAATAGTTGATTTAGTGGCAATTTTACCAGCAGCAATGTCCTTACCAGTAAAACCCTTGGATGGAAAAAGCAATGAGGACTGCACGGGTTTCCTTGGCCATAACCAAACGAAAAACAATGGTTTCAAGAACCAGTCCGCTTTTTTAAAAAAAAAAAACCAAAACAATCAATTGGCTCTTATAATTCAATCTACAATACAGAGTGATATCAGCTGCCTTCTTCTTGTTAACAATCCAGAGCTAACAAGAAGGTCACTGAAATGATATACGCAGGTCAGTTTGTGCCAAGACTCGACTTCAGTGGATTTTGGGTTTTCGTGATTGAGATTACCGTAATTCCTTGCCATGAAATTTTTTTATTTTTTTTGCCATTCATCTGATCACTCTTTATAATCTAGAGTTAATGCAATTGTCACTTTAAAAACTGAAGCGGCAAAAGCAAAACTGGTCTCAGTATTACAACCGTTAGCTACGACAGTAAAAAATGTAAGAATTATTGGGCAGCTGGGGTGCAAGCAATTAGGGGAAGAATCCTTATATACCCTGAAATTGTCCTATAAGGGCTGGCAGTGTCACACCGGGTAGGATTACACTACATTGACAGAAAAAAATGGGAACCCCCAATATACTGATAAACTGCCAGCAGGCATAACAGGTGACAGCCACATGCAAAATTATACAAAAAGATGCCAAGATTTGTTATTTCATAGGAAAATCCACGAATTAAAGGGATATTGCCATCTCCAAGATCCTGTCCCAATCAATATGTAGCAGGTGTAGTAATATTAGCAAATACCTCCAATTAGAAATGAAGTATTGTTCCCCTGATTAGCTGCGCCACTTACCTCATGTGCAGGACATTGCAGCGCTGCCACTAAATGAGTGATCGTAACCATGGATACCTAAGCTGCAATGCCCTGCACATGAGGTAAATGACATGGCTATATCAGGAGGACTATACTACAATGCAGGGCATTGGCGTTTAGGCATCCATGGTTACGACCATTGATATAGTGACAGTTAGTTGCTTGTGGTCATAACCATGGATATCTAGGCTGCAATGCCCTGCACATGAGGTAAGTGACATGTCTATATTAGGAGAACTATACTACAATGCATGACAATGGAGTTTAGGTATCCATTCTTACGACCATTGATATAGTGACAATTAGTTGCTCATGGTCATAAACATGGATACCTAAACTGCAATGCCCTGTAAATGAGGTAACTGACTAAAGGTCCAGTCACACTAAGCAACATCGCTAGCAACATCGCTGGTAACGAACAACTTTTGTGACGTTGCTAGCGATGTTGCTGTGTGTGACATCCAGCAACAACCTGGCCCCTGCTGTGAGGTCGTTGGTTGTTGCTGAATGTCCTAGGCCATTTTTTAGTTGTTGCTGTCCTGCTGTGAAGCACAGATCGCTGTGTGTGACAGCGAGACAGCAACAACTAAATGTGCAGGCAGCAGGAGCCGGCTTCTGCTGAGGCTGGTAACCAATGTAAACATCGGGTAACCAAGAAGCCCTGTCCTTGGTTACCCGATATTTACCTTTGATACCAGCCTCCTCCGCTCTCACTGTCAGTGCCGGCTCCTGCTCTGTGCACATGTAGCTGCAGGACACATCAGGTAATTAACCCGATGTGTGCTGTAACTAGGAGAGCAAGGAGCCAGCGCTAAGCATTGTGCGCTGCTCCCTGCTCTGTGCACATTTAGCTGCAGCACACATCGGGTTAATTAACCTGATGTGTGCTGTAACTAGGAGACTGGGGGCTGGTCACTGGTTGCTGGTGAGCTCACCAGCAACTCGTGTAGCCATGCTCCAGCGATCCCTGCCAGGTCAGGTTGCTGGTGGGATCGCTGGAGCGTCGCAGTGTGACAGCTCACCAGCAACCTCCTAGCAACTTACCAGCGATCCCTATCGTTGTTGGGATCGCTGGTAAGTTGCTTAGTGTGACTGGACCTTTAATCAGGAGAACTATACTACAATGCAGGGCACTGGAGTTTAGGCATCCATGGTTACGACCATTGATATAGTGACAATCAGTTGCTCATAGTCATAACCATGGATACCTAAGCTGCAATGCCCTGCAAATGGGGTAACTAACATAGCTAATCAGGAGAACTATACTACATTTCTAATTGGAGGTATTTGCTAATATTATTACTCCTACTACATATTGGGATAGGATGTTGGAGATGGGAATACCCCTTTAAGTAAAATAAAGATGTGAAGAGATAGGTTCTTTTTGAATCCTTATGGGTATTTCTGAATAGGTAGTAATGGAAGAGGTAAATTATTAATTAGCCCCTCCCACTGGACTCGTAAGTCTATAATGAGCCTAGATTATGCGGGAATCACGCAGTATATGTGGGGATATCATGCACAGCATACATGCCCGGCTTGTTTACTTTTACCATCTGTATTGGATTGCAGTGCAAAACACAAAAAGAGAATTTCCTGCCCAGCATATCCCTTCCCGTCTGTTCGCCGTCTGTTCCTTTGTATACGACGCATGTTCTCATCGCAGTAGATTATGTCATGTTTAACACCACAAAGACAAGAGCAAATCCGACAACAAAGGCTCTTACCACGTATTTCTGTGTTCCCAGAACCGTGCACTCCTGCTTTATCTCCAATTCCAAAACATTGCGTTTTCTGTTAAAAGCAAAGCTGCCATAAAACTTCACCACGCCGCTCTGGTCTCTGGAGGACAGCGTTAAGGAAGGGCTGACGAGAAGACGGGGCGTATCAATTATTTCATATATAAAGGGAATGTATCATCAGGAAATTACCTATTATTGAGTCCTAATCGCCTGTTAGAGGGGGGAAAAAAAGAGGGCCTCCCCTAAAGGCAGTGACTGGAGCTAGCTCCTATCGCTGCCGTCTGCCAAAGCCAAGCCTATGTTCACACAACACTGCATCTTTTGTTGCGTTTTTGAGGTCACAAAGATGCACCTAAATGCATGCATTTCCTTCCCCCAGCAAAGTCTATGAGATTTCTATTTTGCTGTCCACACTGTGCATCTTTTTTTGGCTGCATTTTTGAAGATGCAGCGTGTCAATTCTTTTTGCGTTTTTCCAGCGTTTTTGACTTGAGCCCTTCCAGTCAATAGATTTAACTTAAAAAACACATTGGGCAAAATGCAGTAAAAATGCAGCAAAAATGCTGAGCCATTACATCACCAAGCACAATGCCGAGCCGTACATCACCACGCACAATGCCGAGCCGTACATCACCAAGCACAATGCCGAGCCGTACATCACCAAGCACAATGCGGAGCCGTACATCACCAAGCACAATGCCGAGCCGTACATCACCAAGCACAATGCCGAGCCATACATCACCAAGCACAATGCCGAGCCGTACATCACCACGCACAATGCCGAGCCGTACATCACCAAGCACAATGCCGAGCCGTACATCACCAAGCACAATGCCGAGCCGTACATCACCAAGCACAATGCCGAGCCGTACATCACCAAGCACAATGCCGAGCCGTACATCACCAAGCACAATGCCGAGCCGTACATCACCAAGCACAATGCCGAGCCGTACATCACCAAGCACAATGCCGAGCCGTACATCACCAAGCACAATGCCGAGCCGTACATCACCAAGCACAATGCCGAGCCGTACATCACCAAGCACAATGCCGAGCCGTACATCACCAAGCACAATGCCGAGCCGTACATCACCAAGCACAATGCCGAGCCGTACATCACCAAGCACAATGCCGAGCTATTACATTACCAAGCACAATGCCGAGCCGTACATCACCATACACAATGCCGAGCCGTACATCACCAAGCACAATGCCGAGCTATTACATCACCAAGCACAATGCCGAGCCGTACATCACCATACACAATGCCGAGCCATAAATCACCAAACACAATGCCGAGCCGTACATCACCAAGCACAATGCCGAGCCGTACATAACCAAGCACAATGCCGAGCCATACATCACCAAGCACAATGCTAAGCGTTGGATGGAGTGGTATAAAGGTTCCACCACTGGACTCTGGAGCAGTAGCAAAGTGTTCTGTACAGTATAGGCGACCCAATAAGTGTGCACATATTCTGCCATTATATCTCCAGCCCTCTTTTCTTACCATCTACCTCTTCCCAAAGGTTTGATAAATGCACCCACACACATCAGATAAGAGCGCTCCTCTTACTGTAATACGGTAATAAAGGATACACCCATTGCTTTATTAGTGGCTGGATGTCTTTTCCAGACACGTTGGAGATGGATTTTAAAAACCCAGATGTGGAAACCAACATCTGACTCCACATGTGCGACTGGAACTTCTGAGATGAGGCGGTGCTGGCCAGGCTTAAAAGCTTGTTGAAGACCTAGAGGGGGGGGAATAAAAAGAATAATTACAAGGTTTACCAGCAAGGAACATAAGACAGAACCGGGCATCGGTGCCAGCGAGAGACAGAAAACCATTATCACATGTGAGATGGAGCAGTGTACCGGAACGAGTGTGACCCGGGGCAAGGAGCCTTTCATGTCAGCGCTCGGACAAAGCCGGTCTGGAGCGCGGCTGCACATGGGCCGATTTATTACTACACGTCTGTTACTGGCACAGTATACAGAGCATGTATATATATATACTGTATATATTCACCTCATACATCCACACAACACACCTCTGTTTATATTCAACCCCAATTATCAAGGGATCACAAAAAAAAAAAAAAGAATTAGTTTGGATAGATGAATTTTGTCATATTGAACTGGACACACAATGTAATTTTGGTTGCAGAGTGGAGGAATAAAAGTGTTATTTTCTTCTAACTTTGCCTCTACGTTGCGGAGATATTAGTGATCAAAGTATTTGGGACCTAATGCGTTAAAGTCCACTTGGTCTTAACCAAAGTAATCCGGCAGTTCTCCCTGGGGGCGTGTACTTCTCCCTGTATGATGCTGACCAATCACAAGCCAAGAGCAACACAGCAGAAGAAGAACACGCCCCCTGCATAGCTTAGGTTTCTCAATTATGAGATGTAATGATAAAGTTCTCATCTCCTGTTCTGATGGAAGGGGCAGCACACTTAAAATTACCCAAAAATGAAATCAAATTTTATGTTAAAAGTGTATTCTTAAGTTCTCAAGTTTTGAAGTTATCTCCTTTCCACAAAAGAGAGGATCGCTTTCTGATCGCTGGGGGTCCGAACTCCACTGATCCTGAAATCCAGGAAGAACTCTTAAAGAGAATAGGTCATTAATGGATGATCGGGTCCAACACCTGCTGTCAAGGTTGGGAATTTAGGGGAGCCCACAAATGGGGTCCCTCGTTTGGGTCACAGAGTCGGAGTTCAAATCTAATCTGCGCAGATGTATGTATGAGGAACAATAACCACACAGAAACATGTCTCTATTCGGGAGAAGCTCAATGGTCTTCTGATTCGTATATTGTAAAATACACACAGTTATTCAGTTTAACATTGTCCCTGATTGGTTAGAGATATCCAGCAATGTTCATATAGTAAGTCATTAGCCTGTTTCTTGCTTCCTAATACCAGCTTAAACCAGCTACTGAATACTTCTTTGTTAACACGTTGCTGAGCAAGAACGAGGAGTCAACCTCCCACATCTCTCATGGTGATAACTAACTGATTAACTGATTACAGATTCTCTTCTAAATACCTCTTTGTTTATTGTTCATTCTGGTTTGATTATCTAGTTAACACATCTCTTAAAATCATATTATAAAGCTTCTATGCAATTGTCATATAGACACACAATTATGCAACGACATCTATACTTTGATTATTTACACACACAGATAATCTTATTACATTTGGACAAACGAACTATAGCCCAGGCTACCCTCACACTGCCACCCCTCATCAGCTGTTTTCAGTTCTGGAGCTGCCCCATCTTCTGATAGCAGCTGCGGCTGGGTACATTGATTTGAATAGGAGGCGGATCTGCAGTACCCGGTTGCAGCCACTGTCAGTTGACGGGCAAGCTCCGGAATGGAGCATTTCCAACCGCCTGTTGCCGAAGCCGGCAACAAGAACGGCTGATCGACGGGGGTGTCGGGTGTCTGACATAGGCAGATCACACTTTGACAACCTGTCCTAAGGATAGGCCATCAATGTAAAAGTAGTGGACAACCCTTTTAATGGAAGAGTAGGAAATTTCTGAGTGCGGTGTTCGGCTGATCTTCGGCTTTCCTATTAGGATTAATAAAGTGGCAGTGCATATGATCGACCTCCGTTACATTCCGCTGGAATTCTTCCCATTTTTTCGGATTGGTGGTGGCCATGGTGTTTGGACCACTAGCGATCAGAAGGTTATCCCTTATCCTTTGCATAGGCGATAAAGGTGCATTCTCAAATTTGAAAGTTAAAGGGAACCTGTCATCAGAAATTTAGCTATAAAGCTAAAAGTTCCCCCCTCTGCAGCTCCTGGGCTGCATTCTAGGAAGCTTCCTATAGTTTTTGTGTCACCTTTTATCCCAAAATAAACACTTTGTAAACTGGTACCTTTTCGTATGTAAATTTCTTAAATTTTCCATGTGGGCGGGCTGCCTGATGTACGTTGCTGTTCCTCCATCATATTTACGCCGCCCCCAAACGCTGAATTTGAAAGTTCAGGACACCGCCCCTGGGTGCCCGTGGTCCAGCGCATGCGCTGTTCCACTGTAGCGGTGCCGTGCACTGTGTGCACGTGCGACCGCTGTGACGCTTTGCGCGGGCACGAGGTTATGGGCGGCGCTGTTAGTGTCATCAGTAAGTGCCGCCCATAACCTCGTGACCGCACTTTCCCTATTCCTCCCCGTAACCTAAGCTCTCCTGCTCCGTCCGCTCCTCCCATCTATTTCCTGCTGCTGAGCATGATGGGAAGGAGGGGACGTCCGGGCATCATTCCTCCAGCGCTTGCGCATAACGCTGGAGGAATAGGGGAAAGTGCGGTCACGAGGTTATGGGCGGCACTTACTGATGACACTAACAGCGCCGCCCATAACCTCGTGCCCGCGCAAAGCGTCACAGCGGTCGCACGTGCACACAGTGCACGGCACCGCTACAGTGGAACAGCGCATGCGCTGGACCACGGGCACCCAGGGGCGGTGTCCTGAACTTTCAAATTCAGCGTTCGGGGGCGGCGTAAATATGATGGAGGAACAGCAACGTACATCAGGCAGCCCGCCCACATGGAAAATTTAAGAAATTTACATACGAAAAGGTACCAGTTTACAAAGTGTTTATTTTGGGATAAAAGGTGACACAAAAACTATAGGAAGCTTCCTAGAATGCAGCCCAGGAGCTGCAGAGGGGGGAACTTTTAGCTTTATAGCTAAATTTCTGATGACAGGTTCCCTTTAACATGAAAATTGATGTAAACTGGTAATTTTCTGATGACACATTACCTTTAAAAAGAAGCTATCCATGGTTTCCAACTTCCACACCAGGAGGTGAGAGGCTAACCTATATGCGGTCCAGATCTTGTGCACCTGTTCTAATTATTAGGAGGATACCTGGTGGGCACGCACAATACCAGTCAGACGCCATATCACCCTTCCAGAAGTGAGAGGTGCTGGTTAGCCCCCTTCTTCCTCCGAGGATATACACTCCCCAAAAAATAGGAAGACAATAGAAAATTATGTGACAGCTGACTATGAAAACCTTTAGCCCCGCGGCATACTCCATTGGCACCCCTAATGTAACACTTCGCACACATCCATATATTTCTCTGTCCGTGTGCTTTCATCAGCCCCGGGAGCTCGCCGGCTCTGCTCCAGGCCGGGCCAGAGTCAATACCACATTACATTTATTTTGGATGGATGTAGATAGCAGGCTGCAACAGAGGCGGGCGCGGGGTAAATCATCCGGTTATTAGCGTCTGCTCTAGTGTCGGCCACGTCTACTACAACACTCGTCTGCTTGTGCGCCGATCAAACGATTAACAAGAAAGACGCGTTCTCTCCTTGGCAGCCGGTGACATATTCTGCCGCTAATCCCGAGTGGGCGAAGTTGAGAATTACAAAAAGTGCGAGCCATGACGAATTAAAGACGGGATCAATGGCTCCTTGAAACCAAACGTATCAATGGAAAACAGCAGACACTGGAAAGGACAACATGGTGGACAATAACCGGGGCGACATCAAGCCAAGTGCATGTACCATCTGTGCACAGGATAGGAGATGAATGTATGATCACTGGGGGTTGCACAGACTAGGAATGGACATTTCTAGTAATCACTGGTGGTTCCAACAATCCAACATCCATCTCCTTGCATAAGATAATTGAGAACTGTGTGATGGCTGGGGTAGGATCCCCGCTAATAGGTGAGAAACTTCGGCACAAAGATGGCGCCAAGCCACCGGAGAGCCATCAGTAAAGGTGAAACACCGGAAGGAAAGAATAAGACCGGGGCAGGGAGCTCACATTTAAGGCACCACTCAAACTCAAAAAAAAAAAAAACGCTGAGGTGGTGCTTTAAAAAAAAAAAAAAAAAAAAAAAAAAAAAAGTGGTCTAGTTCCCATATATCCAGATACCGGTTGTTGTTTCCGCACTGCGGTTTCAATTTTGCAACCAATGCCTGAAAATATCCCGGTACATTTCATAAATAACCAGCCTCCACCATCTCTGTACATTAAAAAGTGAATCTGCAACCAGATTCCACAATATAAACTGCATACATTAATAAAGACATTTCTTAGAGCCGATGAAACCGGTGTACTTACTTTGAAAATCCATATCAGAATGGCTGCATATTTTTTCGTGAAAGTTTATCTAAATATCTGCCTCTTTAGCCTGACTGCCGGCTTCTCAGAGTCCCTCCTCCTTGGTGCTGTTGAATCTCCACCCACCTAATAGGTTTGCCAGCTCCTCAGTGTCCCTCCTTCCTGCTGAATCTCCACCCCACCCTAGTAGGTTTGCCAGCTCCTCAGTGTCCCTCCTCCCTGCTGAATCTCCACCCTACCCTAATAGGTTTGCCAGCTCCTCAGTGTCCCTCCTTCCTGCTGAATCTCCACCCCACCCTAATAGGTTTGCCAGCTCCTCAGTGTCCCTCCTTCCTGCTGAATTCTCCACCCCACCCTAATAGGTTTGACAGCTCCACAGTGTCCCTCCTTCCTGCTGAATCTCCACCCCACCCTAATAGGTTTGACAGCTCCTCAGTGTCCCTCCTTCCTGCTGAATCTCCACCCCACCCTAATAGGTTTGACAGCTCCTCAGTGTCCCTCCTTCCTGCTGAATCTCCACCCCACCCTAATAGGTTTGCCAGCTCCTCAGTGTCCCACCTTCCTGCTGAATCTCCACCCCACCCTAATAGGTTTGCCAGCTCCTCAGTGTCCCTCCTTCCTGCTGAATCTCCACCCAACCCTAATAGGTTTGCCAGCTCCTCAGTGTCCTTCCTTCCTGCTGAATCTCCACCCCACCGTAATAGGTTTGACAGCTCCTCAGTGTCCCTCCTCCCGGTTGAATCTCCACCCCACCCTAGGTGGTTTGCCAGCTCCTCAGTGTCCCTCCTCCCTGCTGAATCTCCACCCAACCCTAATATGATTGCCAGCTCCTCAGTGTCCCTCCTCCCTGCTGAATCTCCACCCAACCCTAATATGATTGCCAGCTCCTCAGTGTCCCTCCTCCCTGTTGAATCTCCACCCCACCCTAGTAGGTTTGCCAGCTCCTCAGTGTCCCTCCTCCCTGTTGAATCTCCACCCCACCCTAGTAGGTTTGCCAGCTCCTCAGTGTCCCTCCTCCCTGCTGAATCTCCACCCAACCCTAATATGATTGCCAGCTCCTCAGTGTCCCTCCTCCCTGTTGAATCTCCACCCCACCCTAGTAGGTTTGCCAGCTCCTCAGTGTCCCTCCTCCCTGTTGAATCTCCACCCCACCCTAGTAGGTTTGCCAGCTCCTCAGTGTCCCTCCTTCCTGCTGAATCTCCACCCCACCCTAGTAGGTTTGCCAGCTCCTCAGTGTCCCTCCTCCCTGTTGCAGCAAAATCATCTCTCACCTTGTTTAACTGACTGCTGCTCAGTTTCTGTCCTCCCTGCTGCAGGATTCCCACCCACCTAGCCTTATTAATACCTCCTCAGTGTCCCTCTTCCCCTCTGCTCAGTACAAGCTGGGAAGGCAGAGATTGAAGACACTTGGACACATGAGCTCTCTTACCCTAGCTGGACTTGTAACCACACCAGTATCATCAGGAGGCTTATTTAATAATGATCGCATTTTCTATTGTGAAATCTGACAACAGATCCTCTCTTTAAAGGGAACCTGTCATCAGAAATTTTGCACTAAACCTAAAAGATTCCCCCTCTGCAGCTCCTGGGCTGCATTCTAGCAATGTTCCTGTTGTTCTTGTGCCCCCTTTCTGACCAAAATAAAGACTTTGTAAAGTGGTACCTTTTTGTATTCAGATCTTGATAATGGTACACGGGGGCGGGCTCTCTGGTGTCCGTTAGTCAACCTCCCTGTCGCTTTAGGCCGTCCCCCATGCCGCAATTTCAAAGAGGTGATGAGGGTAAGCTGGCCAGCGCTTGCGCAGAACGGTGGAGGCGGCGATGGAAGCGTGACCACGAGATTATGGGTGGGTACTTGCTGATTAACATCACAGCGCCGCCCATAATCTCGCGCATGCGCCGTGCCACTCTCGCAGGACTGTGCAATGTGCACAGTGTGACCGCTGGTGACGTGTTGCGCATGTTCGAGATTATGGGTGGCGCTGTGATGTTCATCAGCAAGTACCCACCCATAATCTCGTGCTTCCATTGCCGCCTCCACCGTTCTGCGCAAGCGCTGGCAAGCTTACCTCACATCACCTCTTTGAAATTGCGCGATGGGGGACGGCCTAAAGCGACAGGAGGCTGACTAACGGACACCAGAGAGCCCGCCCCCGTGTACCATTATCAAGATCTGAATACAAAAAGGTACCACTTTATAAAGTCTTTATTTTGGTCAGAATGGGGGCACAAGAACAACAGGAACATTGCTAGAATGCAGCCCAGGAGCTGCAGAGGGGGAATCTTTTAGGTTTAGTGCAAAATTTCTGATGACAGGTTCCCTTTAAGGACTCAAATATTTGGCATTCACCTGCGAGGCCCAGCATCAGAGATCGCTCCAGTCCTGGCAATTTTACCTTCTGACTTCCCTCAATTACATCAGTAACAAAGGGACTTAGAGCAAGACATCACACAATAGCGTCAAAGGAAAAAAAGGTTCTAGCTCCAGGAATGTTCCGTGTCAGAAGTGAACATATACAATACTTCTTTTGGCGGAGTGGATAATGAATATAGTGGATGGCGTGTTGTGTCTGCGGCCTCTTACCTGCAGCATGAACTCCATACTGATGCGGTTCTCTATCAGCCGCATCACCAGGTGAGCCTTACACTGGTACATGTTGTAGTACTCCCAGGACAAGGTGTGCGGATGCTTTATCGAGAAGTGAAGGTGCGAAGCCGGGCTGCAAACACCAGAAACGAGAAATCACAAACTGCAGGGAACATAACACAAAATATTCCAATGTCACATATCAACTTAAATGGAGGACAAAAAAGGATCGGTCTCATGGAGCGCTAATGAAAGGAAAAATCCAGGTGTTTTTTTTTATAAAACAACAAACCTTCTATTGGTGGTCTCTTATAGCCCCAACGCGTTTCGACAACTCATATGTTGTCTTCCTCAGATGATCACCTGAGGAAGACGACGTATGAGTTGTCGAAACGCGTTGGGTCTATAAGGGACCTCCAATAAAACGTTTGTTGTTTTATAAAAAAAAACACCTCTGGATTTTTCCTTTCATTAGCGCTCCATGAGACCAATCCTTTTTTGTCCTCCATGTACACATTCCTCTTGAAGGAAGATTGGCAGAAGCTGCTGTAAGAAAAGCCTGTATGGATTAGAACTATCGGTGCTCCTCATTGCGCCCCTTTCTTTTTTTCCCCCCTTTGCACATTTCAATTTAAAAGGAACCTGTCACCGCCAAAAAGGTTATGGGGGGAGCAGAGGACGGGAACAGTCATTTCTAACCATACTCTGAGGGCGCGTCATCACTAAATAGCACCTTGATTGCCAGCCTGCTCTGTGTGCGCACGCTGCACACACGCGCACGCTGCACACATGCGCACGCACTCTGCACACGCACGCACCCTGCACACACACACACACACACACACGCACGCTGCGCACACACACACACGCACACACACACGCACCCTGCACACACACCCTGCAGACACGCCTCCCTGTATCGCGCCAATGACTTAAAGTAAACAGCTTGTAGGAGGATATAACTTCATTTTCTCCCCATAGTCACTGCTCCAGTAAGTCGACCCAGACAATTTCAATATTATTTTCCTGCAGATTAATCAGGTCATGTTGCCAGATAATATTTACTGCACAATAAATACCATAAAAATTATCCTTAAAGAGAAAAGAAGTGGAATGTTTTGGGGTTCCCCCCCCCCCCCCACTTTTATGTTTCAACACACTATATCGTAAAGTGAATGCTGCCTTTCAATGCCACAACTCCTTCCACAAAAATCAAACCCTCATATGGCAAGGTCAATGGAGAAATACATAAAAAATAAGTGACTGGGCCGTTCACACACACACATGAATTTGCTTTCATCTAAACCCTCCATTGTAGCTCTGGCCGGATGTTTAGGGTCGTTGTCCTGCTGGAATTTGGAACTACATATAACTGAATAGGATAACTGAAGTGAGCACTAATATATATATTCTGAGTGCAAGCCAAAAAAATACATACTATACAAGGATAAGGCTGCACATCAAACTTCGATAATAGTATAATGCCTCAAGCATATGGAAAAATATTGGAAAATACAATGAAAAATGCTACTTGCTAACTTGAACATGTGAATAATGAATTGCATACCTGCCATGAATATTAGGAAAAAGGAGATATTTAGCAATCGCATTGATCAATGTAACTGAGCCCCAAAAGCTCGTCAAGGTATATCTCTATATTGTATTTTTTGGCTTGCACTCAGAATAAAGAGAATTTTGTTTACTTCCTGTAAATTCTTTTTCTTATAGTTCCGTATTGGGAGACCCAGACCTTGAGTGTTTAGCTTCTGCCTCCGGAGGACACACAAAGTACTACACCTAAAAGTGTAGCTCCGTCCTCTGAGCTTATACACCCCCTGGTAGCCAGTCCCAGCCAGTTTAGTGCAAAAGCTGAAGGAGAATAGCCACCCACAAGTAGAACAGAGCAAGAGCCGGAACAACCGGAGACTCTGTCCACGACAACAGCCGGTGATAACACGCGGACCAAGAATTTGCCAACAGGCAACAGGGAGGGTGCTGGGTCTCCCAATACGGAACTATAAGAAAAAGAATTTACGGTAAATAAACAAAATTCTCTTTTTCTTTATCGTTCCTTTGGGAGACCCAGACCTTGGGACGTTCCAAAGCAGTCCCTGGGTGGGAAATAAACAGAAAAACTAAGAAGTAGGCAGAACCTAACTTCACAAATGGGCGACAGCCGCCTGAAGGATGCGTCTGCCCAAGCTCGCATCTGCCGAAGCATGAGCATGCACTTGGTAGTGCTTCGAGAAGGTATGCAGGCTAGCCCAAGTGGCAGCCTGACACACTTGTTGAGCCGTAGCCTCGTGCCTAAAAGCCCAAGAGACACCGACAGCTCTGGTCGAGTGTGCCTTGATCCCCGGCGGGGGAGGCACCTGAGTACTCTGGTAGGCGTCCGAAATAGTCGATCTAATCCAACGGGCTAAGGTCGGCTTAGAAGCAGGGAGGCCCTTGCGCCGACCTGTGGTTAGCAAAAAAAGAGAGGTGCACCGCCTGAGCGCAGCGGTGCGAGACACATAGATCCGGAGAGCACGCACCAGACCTAGAGTATGCAGCGCTTATTCAAAGCGATGAACAGGGGCCGGACAGAAGGAAGGTAAGGTAATGTCCTGGTTAAGGTGGAAGGGAGAGACCACCTTAGGAAGAAAGTCCGGAGTCGGACGGAGAACCACCTTGTCTTGATGAAAAACTAAAAAAGGTGACTCCGAGGAGAGCGCAGCCAAATCAGAGACTCTCCTGAGAGAAGTTATGGCAACCAAAAAAAAAGCCACTTTCTGAGAAAGACGATACAAAGAAACCTCCCTAAGAGGCTCAAAAGGGGGTTTCTGCAATACCGTGAGGACCAAGTTAAGGTCCCAGGGATCCAAGGGCCGCCAATAAGGTGGAATGATGTGAGACGCGCCTTGCATGAAGGTGCGGACCTGAGCCAGCCGAGCGAGACGCCGCTGGGACAGAACTGACAGAGCTGAGACTTGTCCCTTGAGAGAGTTGAGGGACAGTCCTAGCTGCAGACCGGACTGTAGAAAAGACCGAAGGGTCGGCAAAGAGAATGGCCAAGGAGGATGGCCGGTAGAGCGATACCAGGACAGGAAGACTTCCGGGCCCGAGTCAAAGTGGAGATGACTTCAGGAGGAATACCAGAAGCCGTCAAAATCCAGGACTCAAGAGCCACGCCATCAATTTGAGGGCCGCAGAATTCGGGCGGAAAAACAGACCTTGCGAGAGTAGGTCTGGACGGTCCGGGAGATGCCACGGCATCTCTACGGACAGTTGGAGCAGGTCCGGATACCAAGCTCGCCTGGGCCAGTCCGGTGCAATAAGGATGACTCGACGGCCCTCCATTCTGATCTTGCGCAGGACTCTGGGCAAGAGAGCTAGAGGGGAAACACGTAAGACAGACGAAACTGGGACCAGTCTTGAACCAGAGCGTCCGCGGCGAAGGCCTGAGGATCGTGGGAGCGAGTCACGTAAACAGGAACTTTGTTGTTGTGACGGGATGCCATTAGGTCCACGTCCGGAGTGCCCCATTTGCGGCAGATTGACTGAAACACTGCCGGGTGCAGGGACCACTCGCCACAGTCCACGCTTTGACGGCTGAGATAATCTGCCTCCCAGTTTTCCATGCCTGGGATGTGGACTGCGGATATGGTGGACTTGGAGTCCTCCGCCCATTGAAGGATGCGTTGTACCTCCATCATTGCCAGGCGGCTGCGTGTCCCGCCTTGGTGATTGATGTAGGCAACCGCTGTCGCGTTGTCTGACTGGACTCGAAATGTGCCTGCCCGCCAACAGGTGGTGAAATGCTAGGAGAGCTAGAAGCACGGCTCTGGTTTCCAGCACATTGATCGAAAGGGCTGACTCGGACGGAGTCCAAGTGCCCTGCGCTCTGTGGTGGAGACATACCGCTCCCCAGCCGGATAGACTGGCATCCGTGGTGAGAATCACCCAGGACGGGGCCAGGAAGGAGCGCCCTTGGGACAGGGAGAGGGGCCGAAGCCACCACTGAAGAGAGCTCCTGGTCCGTGGCGACAGAGCCACTAACCTGTGTAAGGAGGAAGGCCGCTTGTCCCAACAGCGGAGAATGTCCAGCTGCAGGGGGCGCAGATGGAACTGGGCAAAGGGAACAGCCTCCATGGACGCCACCATTTGACCCAGCACCTGCATCAGACGCCTGAGGGTATAACGGCGGGGCCTCAGCAGAGAGCGCACCGCTAGCTGGAGTGACTGCTGTTTGATTAAGGGCAACTTCACAAGTGCCGGCAAAGTCTCGAACTGCATCCCTAGGTACGTGAGACTCTGGGTCGGAGTCAGAGTGGATTTGGGAAGATTGACAAGCCACCCGAATTGGGCTAGAGTGGCGAGAGTGAGCGAGACACTCCGCTGACAGTCTGCGCTGGATGGCGCCTTGACTAGAAGGTCGTCCAGGTAAGGGAGCACTGCCAACCCCTGGAGGTGCAGAACCGCAATCACTGCTGCCATGACCTTGGTGAATACCCGAGGGGCCGTGGCTAACCCGAAGGGGAGAGCCACGAATTGGAAATGATCCTCTCCGATTGCAAAACGTAACCAACGCTGGTGTGAAAATGCAATTGGCACATGTAGATAAGCATCTCTGATGTCGATGGACGCCAGGAAATCCCCTTGGGTCATTGAGGCAATGACTGATCGCAGAGACTCCATGCGAAAATGCCGCACCCGAACATGCTTGTTGAGAAGCTTGAGATCCAGGATGGGCCGGAAGGAACCGTCCTTTTTGGGAACTAGGAAGAGGTTTGAGTAAAAACCTCTGAACCGTTCCCGAGCGGGAACCGGTACAATTACTCCGTTTGCCTGCAAGGATGCCACGGCCTGTGAGAAGGCGGCGGCCTTGGAGCAGGGGGGAGTTGACAGAAAAAATCTGTTTGGCGGGCTGGAAGAGAATTCTATCCTGTAGCCGTGAGATATGATATCTCTCACCCACTGATCGGAGACTTGTTTTAACCAAGCGTCGCCAAAGTGGGAGAGCCTGCCACCGACTAAGGACGTTGCTGGAGCGGGAAGAGAGTCACGAGGAGGCTGCCTTAGTGGCAGACCCTCCTGCGGTCTTCTGCGGACGCGCTTTTGGGCGCCAGTTGGATTTCTGGTCCTTAGCTGAGTTAGCGGACGAGGCGGAGGGCTTAGAGGACGACCAGTTGGAGGAACGAAAGGAACAAAACCTCGACTGATTCCTACCCTGGGCGGGTTTCCTGGTCTTGGTTTATGGCATGGAAGTACTCTTCCCGCCAGTAGCTTCCTTAATAATTTCATCCAGCTGTTCACCGAACAGCCGGGAACCAGCAAAAGGGAGCCCAGCAAGGTACTTCTTTGAAGAAGCATCTGCCTTCCACTCTCGAAGCCACAAGATCCTGCGGATAACGAGGGAATTAGCCGAAGCCACCGCAGTGCGGTGAGAAGCCTCTAGCATGGCAGACATGGCACAAGCTGAAAAAGCTGAAGCTTGAGAAGTTAAGGCAACCATCTCAGGCATAGATTCCTTGGTGAGGGAATGCATCTCCTCTAGAGAAGCAGAGATGGCTTTGAGAGCCCACACTGCTGCAAAGGTCGGGGAAAACGCGGCCCCCGCCGCTTCATACACAGATTTGGCCAGAAGGTCAATCTGACGGTCAGTGGAATCCTTAAGTGAGGTGCTGTCAGCCACCGACACAACGGTCCGGGCTGAGAGCCTAGACACCGGGGGGTCTACCTTTGGGGAGTGAGACCACTCCTTGACCACCTCAGGTGGAAAGGGAAAACGGTCATCAGAACCACGCTTTGGAAAGCGTTTGTCAGGACAGGCCCTGGGCTTGGTCACAGCGGCCTGAAAACTGGAGTGGTTAAAGAACACACTCTTTACTCTCTTTTTTCTGCCACAGAGGGTTGCTCCTCTGATACTGGCGGATTGAGATCCAGCACAGAATTAATAGAAGCAATCAAGTCACTAAGATCTGAGTCACCCTCGGAAAGATCGATGGGGTACATGGAGTTAGCCTCCGAGCCCCCCGTAAGGGCATCCTCCTCATCTTGCGAGTCAGCTCTTGAATCAGAGCCGCGGGATGAGGAGGGAGAGGAAACCCTGCGCCTTCTCTTAGGAGGACGGGGTCTGGGACCTGATGATGAATCCTCTGTGAGCTCCGATGGACGGAGGTCAGAGGATAGGGATCCTAAAGGACCCTTAGCAAGAGCATTAGAGGCACCCTGTGAGGAGGGCTGATGCATATTCAAAGTCCTGGACAAAAGTCCCATGGACTCAGCAAATGACTGGGATATAGACCTAGAGAAGGACTCTACCCAGGCCGGGGGTTCAGCCACAGGTGCAGAGGCAGCCGGAGAGACCACTGGGGGTGAGACTCCAGGCTGTGGCACCGCCAAGTTAGAGCAGACCTCACAATGTGGATAGGTGCTCGGCTCAGGCAGCAGGAGCTTACATGCAGCGCATACAGTATAAAGCTTTGGAGCCTTGCTCCTCGTGTGAGACATGCTGCTGGAGTGGGGGCTCTGCAAGAGAATGAACCCCAGGGAGAATATACAAAGGTCCACAACCAGAGACCGGCTGTGGCTTACCAGACCGCTGGAAGCGGTGTTGTGTGCCCTCCAGATCCCGAAGCCCGGACCCCCAATGCACAGCACCTCAGCAGGGATGCAGAGAGCAGAAAGGCCCAGCGCAGAGTGAACTCTGCCTAAGAAAATGGCCGCCGGAGCGAAGAGAGGGGGCGGGACTTGGGGGCGTTCCTGTAGGAGAGCGGGAACTGGAGGGCCAGAGACACCTGCAGGGGATGAGACACGCCCCAGCAGTGGGGATGTCCCTCCCCTGTGCAGGACGGCCGCCGGGAGGAGCCGTGCCTGTCCCTCTGCATGAGTGACATGCGAGGGTAGTTAACAGAAACTAGGCCTCAGGCAAAGCCGGGGCCTAAATTTAAGCGGCGAGGCCGACGTGCAGGCACCATCGGCGCGGTTCTCGGGCGAAAGCTAGAGAACCCGCCGGAAATGCCAAAATAAATACATTCAGCATACTCTCCCCATACAATAAAGAACAGGGACCCCCAACATATAAACGTCTCAGGTACTTAGCTGCTGAGACGCAGGGCCAGGTCCCTGGGGATGAGTGCTCCGGTCCAGCAGAATCCTCAAGGGGCTGTGGATGGAGACCGGTCTCCTGCCAGGCATGGAGACCGTGCTGCCTCCCACTTCAAGCCAGAGCCCATGAGGGATGGTGAAGGAGCACGGCATGTAAGGCTCCAGCCTTGGAAATCAACCTTACAACACCGCCGACACAGTGGGGTGAGAAGGGACATGCCGGGGGTCCAGACATGGACCCGCACTTCTTCAATCTCTTCCAAAAAAAGAAAAAAATCATGAGAATGCATGTGTGGATGTATGCCTCCTGAACACAAAGCGATAAACTGGCTGGGACTGGCTCACCAGGGGGTGTATAAGCTCAGAGGGAGGAGCTACACTTTTAAGTGTAGTACTTTGTGTGTCCTCCGGAGGCAGAAGCTAAACACCCAAGGTCTGGGTCTCCCAAAGGAACGATAAAGAAATATATTATATATATATATATACACACACACACACACACACACACACATATATACACACACACATATATATATATATATATATATATATACACACACACATATATACATATATATATACATATACAC
This sequence comes from Anomaloglossus baeobatrachus, assembly GCF_048569485.1. Lineage (NCBI taxonomy): Eukaryota > Metazoa > Chordata > Amphibia > Anura > Aromobatidae > Anomaloglossus > Anomaloglossus baeobatrachus. The sequence goes on from NC_134358.1 coordinate 51,575,500, forward strand.
ACACATACATATTATACATTATATATATATATATATATATATATATATATATATATGTATATATATATATATATATATATATATATGTATATGTATATAAAGAGAATTTTGTTACTTACCGTAAATTCTTTTTCTTATAGTTCCGACATGGGAGACCCAGACCATGGGTGTATAGCTTCTGCCTCCGGAGGAGACACAAAGTACTACACTCAAACGTGTAGCTCCTCCCTCCTAGCATATACACCCCCTGGTAGCCAGTCCTAGCCAGTTTAGTGCAAAAGCTGAAGGAGGACATCCACCCACAAGTAGAGACAGAGCAAAACCCGGAACAACCGGAACCTCTGTCTACAACAACAGCCGGTGATAACACACGGAACAAGAAACCTGCCAACAGGCAACAGGGAGGGTGCTGGGTCTCCCATGTCGGAACTATAAGAAAAAGAATTTACGGTAAGTAACAAAATTCTCTTTTTCTTTATCGTTCCTTATGGGAGACCCAGACCATGGGACGTTCTAAAGCAGTCCATGGGTGGGAATAAACAGAAAAATTGAGAAGTAGGCGAAACCTAACTTCACAAATGGGCGACAGCCGCCTGAAGGATGCGTCTGCCCAAGCTCACATCTGCCGAAGCAAGAGCATGCACTTGGTAGTGCTTCGAAAAGATATGCAGACTAGTCCAAGTGGCATTTGTTCCTATAACTAGATCTCCATATATTTATATATATGCTAATAATAAGCAAGAAAAACCAAATATATCGGTTTTCTAATAAATATGCTTTTATTTCATGCAGTCATTTATTTCATCATATAATATCAAAGGGATGCAAAAAGGTAAGCAAGGCAAGATACAAAGTTGTGCACATGTTAAAACTGCAAACTGCAGGGGGGTGTGTCTGAAAAACTAGCGTCTGAAAAAACATAGAACATCAAATGGTCACAACCATTCACCATAGATAACATATACATACTCATGACAATAAATGAGCATACTGGTCACATGTAAAAACGGTAACAGCCATGACAATTTAAACAATCACGGAGAACAGTTGTATACCATCAATAATCATCAATAATCTCCCTAGATGGCATATAATTGCTCATAACATTATATGAGCATGCTAGTCACATGTGAGATGGCAACCTTAACAGTATAAACACTCAAAGATATCCCATATATAAATCCAAATGGCACATTAATGGTTACATCTGTTGATTTTAAATGGTTGCTAGAAAAAACACATGGCAAAAAGGAGTATATGTAAACAGATCGCCAAATAGCAAGGTCTGTCTCACAAGAAAAATTCCAAGGCCACCTGGGAAAAGATGCTGGTTAAATAACCTACCCAAGTGTGACCACAGACACCGTGCAGACACACCACCCTGCACCTCGACGCGTTTCGCTATCGCTTCATCGGGAGGTGCAGGAGTGATGTGTGAGGCTGCTTTTTATCCCAGGCAAGTAAAACTTACCGTCCTATGGCGGCGCGCTCCGGTGATCAGATGTCCCAGCTCCACTGCGACCGGCGTCCGGAAACACAGTGCGCGCATGCGCGCACACTCTGAACCTGATAGGACGCCAGGCACAGGGGAGGAGAGGAGATCAGACCATCGTGCGCGCACAGGACAGAGGCCAGAACCGCCATTTGTAAAAAGGTATATACAGAGGGCAAACATGTAAATGCGATTACAGGATAAAGAACCATTATATTTCGCTGTATTCTTTTCACAAGCATAAAATACTCTTGAAAAATTCTCAATTCAGGCCGGTATCTCTTCTCTAAAGTGGTTGTTATGTTTTTCCATACGTCCAGGCAAAAAGCAGCCATATCTAAAAAAATATATATATTAAAAACAAATATTAAAACATGTGGTGAACAGCAGGCAGCCAAAGATCCAACATTTCAACCCAGGACAGAACCGTGAGCACACTGAAATATTAGGTTAAAAATGGTTTGTAGCTGATGACATCATTTAGACCTTTCGGTTTTACAGTATCTAAGATTGTTATCCAGCGGGCTTCCTTTTGATGTAATAAATTCTTCATGTCACCTCCTCTAGCCCCAAAGTGAATCCTCTCTATACCCCTAAATTTAAGTAGACGCCAATTGCAATTATGCTTGTCTTTAAAATGTTTCGGAATATTTTTTAACAGACACATTTCTTCAGGTTTATTGATCTTTACAGCATTTTTTATATCCCGGATATGCTCCAGAATACGTACCCGGAATTCACGGGTAGTCAAACCAACATAGATTAGTCCACAGGGACAAACGGCCCAGTAAACCAACCAGGAGGTTCGACAATTGATGAAATGTACAATTTTGTATGTATTTTCATGAGACGAATCCCAGAATTCCTCCACACGGTCAATTTGGGGGCAGGCTCCACAATCGCCACATGACCGTGAGCCCCACCTTGGACCCTTATTAGTGCCAAAAGGATTCCTCTCTACTTTAGGGGTATAGTGACTCCTCACAATCTGATCTTTTAGGGTTTTAGCCCTTTTAGGTGTTATTGCTGGACGGGAGGTTAGGATGCTGGCTAGATCATTGTCAGTTAAAAGTACTGACCAATGTCTATTAACAATCTCCGACATTTCCCTCCATTGTGCATGATAAGGGGTGATGAATCGGGCAACTCCCCCATTATCATCTTTCTTCCCCTGTCTTAATAAGACATCACGTGGAGTCTCCTTAGCCCTATCATAACCAGACTGGATGGTCTGTTCCTGGTAATGGCGAGCCCTAAACCGCCTCTTAAGATCTAAAGATTGCCGTTCGAACAAGGAATCGCTGGAACACACCCGGTGGGCCCGCAGAAATCGTCTCATGAAAATACATACAAAATTGTACATTTCATCAATTGTCGAACCTCCTGGTTGGTTTACTGGGCCGTTTGTCCCTGTGGACTAATCTATGTTGGTTTGACTACCCGTGAATTCCGGGTACGTATTCTGGAGCATATCCGGGATATAAAAAATGCTGTAAAGATCAATAAACCTGAAGAAATGTGTCTGTTAAAAAATATTCCGAAACATTTTAAAGACAAGCATAATTGCAATTGGCGTTTACTTAAATTTAGGGGTATAGAGAGGATTCACTTTGGGGCTAGAGGAGGTGACATGAAGAATTTATTACATCAAAAGGAAGCCCGCTGGATAACAATCTTAGATACTGTAAAACCGAAAGGTCTAAATGATGTCATCAGCTACAAACCATTTTTAACCTAATATTTCAGTGTGCTCACGGTTCTGTCCTGGGTTGAAATGTTGGATCTTTGGCTGCCTGCTGTTCACCACATGTTTTAATATTTGTTTTTAATATATATATTTTTTTAGATATGGCTGCTTTTTGCCTGGACGTATGGAAAAACATAACAACCACTTTAGAGAAGAGATACCGGCCTGAATTGAGAATTTTTCAAGAGTATTTTATGCTTGTGAAAAGAATACAGCGAAATATAATGGTTCTTTATCCTGTAATCGCATTTACATGTTTGCCCTCTGTATATACCTTTTTACAAATGGCGGTTCTGGCCTCTGTCCTGTGCGCGCACGATGGTCTGATCTCCTCTCCTCCCCTGTGCCTGGCGTCCTATCAGGTTCAGAGTGTGCGCGCATGCGCGCACTGTGTTTCCGGACGCCGGTCGCAGTGGAGCTGGGACATCTGATCACCGGAGCGCGCCGCCATAGGACGGTAAGTTTTACTTGCCTGGGATAAAAAGCAGCCTCACACATCACTCCTGCACCTCCCGATGAAGCGATAGCGAAACGCGTCGAGGTGCAGGGTGGTGTGTCTGCACGGTGTCTGTGGTCACACTTGGGTAGGTTATTTAACCAGCATCTTTTCCCAGGTGGCCTTGGAATTTTTCTTGTGAGACAGACCTTGCTATTTGGCGATCTGTTTACATATACTCCTTTTTGCCATGTGTTTTTTCTAGCAACCATTTAAAATCAACAGATGTAACCATTAATGTGCCATTTGGATTTATATATGGGATATCTTTGAGTGTTTATACTGTTAAGGTTGCCATCTCACATGTGACTAGCATGCTCATATAATGTTATGAGCAATTATATGCCATCTAGGGAGATTATTGATGATTATTGATGGTATACAACTGTTCTCCGTGATTGTTTAAATTGTCATGGCTGTTACCGTTTTTACATGTGACCAGTATGCTCATTTATTGTCATGAGTATGTATATGTTATCTATGGTGAATGGTTGTGACCATTTGATGTTCTATGTTTTTTCAGACGCTAGTTTTTCAGACACACCCCCCTGCAGTTTGCAGTTTTAACATGTGCACAACTTTGTATCTTGCCTTGCTTACCTTTTTGCATCCCTTTGATATTATATGATGAAATAAATGACTGCATGAAATAAAAGCATATTTATTAGAAAACCGATATATTTGGTTTTTCTTGCTTATTATTAGCATATATATAAATATATGGAGATCTAGTTATAGGCACAAGTCTGTTTTGGGATGACTCCTTTTAGTATAAATAATTCAATATGGACCTAATTATTCATATAATTTTATGTAGTCCAAGTGGCAGTCTGACAGACCTGCTGAGCCGTAGCCTGGGCCTGAAAGCCTAAAAGGCACCGATAGCTCTGGTCAAGTGTGCCTTGATCCCCGGCGGGAGAGGCACTTGAGTACACTGGTAGGTATCGGAAACGGCCGACCTAAACCAACGAGCCAGGGTCGGCTTAAATGCCGAGAGGCCCTTACGCTGACCAGCGGTCAGCACAAAAGAGAGGTGCACCGCCTAAGAGCAGCGGTGCGAGACACATAGATCCGGAGCGCCCGCACCAGATCCAGAGTATGCAACGCCCTTTCAAAGCGATGATCAGGAGCCGGACAAAAGGAAGGCAGGGAAAATGCCCCGGTTAAGGTGGAAGCAGCAACCACCTTAGGGAGAAAAGTCCGGAGTCGGACGGAGAACCACCTTGTCTTGATGAAGGGAGGACTCCGAAGAGAGTGCAGCCAAAACAGAGACTCTCTTGAGGGAAGTTATGGCCACTAGAAAAACCACTTTCTGTGAAAGACTAAACAAAGAAAACTCCCTAAGAGGCTCAAAGGGGGGTTTCCGGAAGCCATGAGGACCGAATCAAGGTCCCGGGGCTCCAAGGGCCGCCGGTAAGGCGGAATGATGTGAGATGCGCCCTGCATGAAGGAGCGCACCTGGGCCAGCCGGGTGATACGCCGCTGGCACAACACTGACAGAGCCGAGACCTGTCCCTTAAGGGAATTGAGGGATAGTCCTAGCTGCAGACCGGACTGTAGAAGGGACAGGAGGGTCGGCAAGGCCAAAAGGCCAAAGGATACTTCCGAGCTCGAGTCATAGTGGAGATGACTTCAGGAAGGATACCAGAAGTCGTCAAGATCCATGACTCAAACGCCACGCCGTCAATCTGAGAGCCGCAGGTTCTGGCGGAAAGACGGACCTCGTGAGAGAAGGTCTGGACAGTCCGGGAGATGCCATGGCACCTCTACGGACACACGGAGCAGGTCAGGGTACCAAGCTTGCCTGGGTCAGTCTGGAGTAATGAGAATGACCCGACGGCCCTCCTGTCTGATCTTGCGCAGGACTCTGGGCAAGAACTAGAGGGTGAAACACGTAATACAGACGAAGCTGGGACCAAACTTGAACCAGTGCGTCTGCCGCAAAAACCTGAGGATCGTGGAGCCACGGTTTGACGGCTGAGACAATCTGCCTCCCAGTTTTCCACGTCTGGGATGTGGGCTGCGGATATGGTGGACTAGGAGTCCTCCGTCCACTGAAGAATGCGATGAACCTCCAACATTGCCAGGCGGCTGAGTGTCCCGCCCTGGAGGTTGATGTAGGCAAACGCTGTAGCGTTGTCTGACTGGACTCGAATGTGCCTGGCCGCCAACAGATGGTGAAAGGCTTAGAGAGCTAGAAACACAGCTCTGATTTCCAGCACATTAATCCAGAGGGCTGATTCGGACAGAGTCCAAGTGCCCTGCGCTCCATGGTGGAGATATACTGCTCCCCAGCCGGATAGGCTAGCATCTTGGTGAGGATCACCCGGGACAGAGCCAGGAAGGAGCGTCCCTGAGACAGAGGGGCCGAAGCCACCACTGAAACGAGCCCCTGGTCTGTGGCGAAGCCACCACCCCGTGGAAGGAGGAAGTCCGCTTGTTCCAACAGCGGAAAATATCCAGCCGCAGAGGACGCAGATGGAACTGGGCAAGGGAATCGCTTCCATTGACACCACCATCTGATCCAGCACCTGTATTAGGTGCCTGATGGAACGACGTCGACCGCCAGCGGAGGGACTGCTGTTTGACTAAGGGCAGCTTCACAAGTGCCGACAGAGTCTGAAATTGCGTCCCTGGGTATGTGAACTTCTGGGTCGAAGTCAGAGTGGACTTGGACAGAATGACAAACCACCCGAATTGGTTAGAGAGGCGAGAGTGAGCGAGGCACTCCGCTAACAGTTTGCACTGGATGAAGCCCAGACTAGAAGGCTGTCCAGGACAAAAGGATCACTGCCAACCCCTAGAGGTGCAGGACCGCAATCACAGCTGCCCCGACCTTGAGAATACTCGAGGGGCCGTGGCTAACCCCAAGGGAAGAGCCACGAATTGGACCACTCTGATTGCAAAACGTAGCCAACGCTGGTGTGAAACTGCGATTGGCACATGCAGATAGGCATCTCTGATGTCGATGGATGCTAGGGAATCTCCTTGGGTCATTGATTGATCGCAGAGACTCCATGCGAAAATGCCGCACCTGAACATGCTTGAGAAGCTTGAGATCCAGGTCGGAAGGCACCGCCCTCTTCGGGTACTAGGAATAGATTTAAGCAGAAATCTCAGAACCGTTCCCAGTCGGGAACCGGTACAATTACTCCAGTGGCCTGCAAGAATGCCACAGCCTGTGAGAAGGCGGCGGCCTTGGAGCAGGGGGGAGTTGACAGAAAAAATCTGTTTGGCGGGCTGGATAGAATTCTATCCTGTAGCCGTGGGAGATGATATTCCGCACCCACTGATCGGAGACGTGTTAAAACCATACGTCACCAAAGTGGGAGAGCCTGCCACCGACCAAGGACGTTGCTGGCGTGGCCAGATAGCCAGGAGGAGGCTGACTTAGTGGCAGCATCTCCTGCGGTCTTCTCGTGCGCCATTTGGGTTTACGATCCTTGGCTGAGCCACTGGACGAGGCCGAGGGCTTAGAGAACGATCAGATGGAGGACCGAAAAGAGCGAAACCTCGACTGATTCCTGCCATGGACAGGTTTACTGGTTTAGGTTTGTGGCATGGAAGAACTCTTCCCGCCAAGAACTTCCTTAATAATTTCATCCAGTTGTTCCCAATAGTCTGGTCCCAGCAAAAGGGAGCCCAGCAAGGAACTTCTTTAGAAGCATCCGCCTTCCACTTCCGAAGCCACAGGAGCCTGCGGATAGCGAGGAAATTAGCCGAGGCCACCGCAGTGCGGTGAGAGTCTCCAGCATGGCAGACATGGCATAGGATGAAAAGACTGAAGTCTGGAAGATAAGGCAACCATTTCGGGCAAAGAGTCCCTGTGAGGGAATGCATCTCCTCTAGAGAAGCAGAGATGGCTTTGAAAGCCGCACTGCTGCAAAAGCTGGGGAGAACAAGGCCTCTGCCGCCTCCATACAGATTTGGCCAGAAGGACAACCTGGCGGACAGCAAAGCCGTAAGTGAGGAGCCATCAGCCACTGATACAACGGTCCGGGCTGAGAGTCTAAACACCGGAGGGACCACCTTTGGTGAATGAGCCCACTCCTTGACCACCTCTGGTGGAAGGGGAAAAAAGAGAATTTTGTTTACTTACCGTAAATTCTTTTTCTTGTAGTTCCGACATGGGAGACCCAGACCATGGGGTGTATAGCTAGCGCCTCCGGAGGACACACAAAGTACTACACTCAAACGTGTAGCTCCTCCCTCCGGGCTATATACACCCCCTGGATGACAATCTACCCAGTTCAGTGCAAAAGCTGAAGGAGGACATCCACCCATAAGTAGAGATAGAGTCAAACTCGGCAAAACCAGAACTCTGTCTACTAACAACAGCCGGTGAAACACACGGAACAAAAAAACTGCCAACAGGCAACAGGGAGGGTGCTGGGTCTCCCATGTCGGAACTACAAGAAAAAGAATTTACGGTAAGTAAACAAAATTCTCTTTTTCTTTATCGTTCCTTCCATGGGAGACCCAGACCATGGGACGTTCCAAAGCAGTCCATGGGTGGGAAATAAACCAAACTGAGAAGTAGGCAAAACCTAACTTCACAAGTGGGCGACAGCCGCCTGAAGGATGCGTCTGCCCAAGCTCGCATCTGCCGAAGCATGAGCATGCACTTGGTAGTGCTTCGAAAAAGTGTGCAGACTGGACCAAGTGGCAGCCTGACACACCTGCTGAGCCGTAGCCTGGTGCCTGAAAGCCCAGGAGGCACCGACAGCTCTGGTCGAGTGCGCCTTAATACCCGGCGGGGGAGGCACCTGAGAACACTGGTAGGCATCGGCGATAGCCGACCTAACCCAACGAGCCAGGGTCGGTTTAGAAGCAGAGAGACCCTTGCGCTGACCCGTAGTTAGCACAAAAAGTGAGGTGCACCGCCGAAAAACGGCGGTGCGTGACAAATAAATTCGGAGCGCCCGCACCAAATCCAAGGTGTGCAACGCCTTCTCAAAGCGATGCACAGGGGCCGGACAAAGAGAGGGCAATGAAATGTCCTGGTTAAGGTGGAAGGAAGACACCACCTTAGGGAGAAAGTCCGGAGTCGGACGAAGAACCACCTTGTCTTGGTGAAACACCAAAAAGGGGGATTCCGAAGAAAGCGCAGCCAAATCAGAAACTCTCCTGAGAGAAGTTATGGCCACTAGAAAGACAACTTTCTGTGAAAGTCTAGACAAAGGAACCTCCCTGAGAGGCTCAAAAGGGGGTTTCAGTAAGGCCGTGAGGACCAGATTAAGGTCCCAGGGATCCAAGGGCCGCCGGTAAGGAGGGATGATGTGAGATGCGCCCTGCATGAAGGTGCGCACCTGAGCCAGTCGGGCGATACGCCGCTGGAACAATACCGACAAAGCCGACACCTGTCCCTTGAGGGAATTGAGGGACAGACCTAACTGTAGACCTGACTGTAGAAAAGACAGGATGGTCGGCAAGGAGAACGGCCAAGGAGCATGGCCGGAAGAGCGACACCAGGACAGGAAAATTCTCCAAGTCCTGTGGTAAATCTTGGCCGAGGAAGACTTCTGAGCCTGAGTCATGGTGGAGATGACCTCAGAGGGAATGCCTGAAGCCGTCAGGATCCAGGACTCAAGAGCCACGCCGTCAATCTGAGAGCCGCAGAATTCTGGCGGAAGAACGGACCTTGAGAGAGAAGGTCTGGGCGGTCCGGGAGATGCCACGGCACCTCTACGGACAGACGGAGCAGGTCTGGGTACCAAGCTCGCCTGGGCCAGTCCGGAGCAATGAGTATGACTCGACGGCCCTCCATTCTGATCTTGCGCAGAACCCTGGGCAAGAGCGCTAGAGGGGGAAACACATAGGCCAGACGGAACTGAGACCAATCTTGAACCAGTGCGTCTGCTGCGAAGGCTTGAGGATCGTGGGAGCGAGCCACGTAAACCGGAACCTTGTTGTTGTGCCGGGAAGTCATTAGATCCACTTCCGGAGTGCCCCACTTGCGGCAGATTGATCTGAACACTGACGGATGCAGGGCCCACTCGCCGCCGTCCACGGTTTGACGGCTGAGATAATCGGCCTCCCAGTTTTCCACGCCTGGGATGTGGACTGCGGATATGGTGGACTTGGAGTCCTCCGTCCACTGGGGGATTCGTTGAACCTCCAACATCGCCAGACGGCTGTGAGTTCCGCCCTGGTGATTGATGTAGGCAACCGCTGTCGCGTTGTCCGACTGGACCCGAATGTGCTTGCCCGCCAACAGGTGGTGAAAGTCTAGGAGAGCTAGAAACACAGCTCTGATCTCCAGCACATTGATCGGGAGGGCTGATTCGGATGGAGTCCAAGTGCCCTGTGCTCGGTGATGGAGAAATACCGCTCCCCAACCGGAGAGGCTGGCATCCGTGGTGAGGATCACCCAGGACGGAGTCAGGAAGGAGCGTCCCTGTGACAGGGAGAGGGGCTGAAGCCACCACTGAAGGGAGTTCCTGGCCTGTGATGACAGAGCCACCAGCCTGTCCAGGGAAGAGATCCGCTTGTCCCAACAGCGGAGAATGTCCAGCTGCAAGGGACGCAGATGGAACTGGGCAAAGGGAACCGCTTCCATGGACGCCACCATCTGACCCAGCACCTGCATGAGGTGTCTGATGGAATGACGGCGGTGCCTCAGCAGAGAGCGCACCGCCAGACGGAGGGACTGCTGTTTGACTAAGGGCAACTTGACAAGTGCCGGCAGAGTCTCGAATTGCATCCCTAGGTACATAAGTACCTGGGTCGGGGTCAGAGTGGACTTGGGCAGGTTGACAAGCCACCCGAACTGAACTAGCGTGGCTACAGTGAGAGAGACACTCCGCTGGCAGTCTACACTGGATGAGGCCTTGACTAGAAGGTCGTCCAGGTAAGGAATCACTGCCAATCCCTGGAGGTGCAGGACCGCAACCACTGCTGCCATGACCTTGGTGAACACTCGAGGGGCCGTGGCTAAGCCAAAGGGAAGAGCCACGAACTGGAAATGTTCCTCTCCGATTGCAAAACGTAGCCAACGCTGGTGTAAGACCGCAATAGGCACATGCAGATAGGCATCTCTGATGTCGATGGATGCCAGAAAATCTCCTTGGGTCATTGAGGCAATGACCGATCTCAGAGATTCCATGCGAAAGTGCCGCACCTGAACATGCTTGTTGAGAAGCTTGAGATCCAGGATGGGTCGGAAGGAACCGTCCTTTTTGGGAACTAGAAAGAGGTTTGAGTAGAAACCGCTGAACCGTTCCCGGGCGGGGACCGGAACAATTACGCCGTTGGCCTGCAGGGATGCCACGGCCTGAGAGAAGGCGGCGGCTTTGGAGCAGGGGGGGGTAGACAGAAAAAATCTGTTTGGCGGGCTGGAAGAAAATGGTATCCTGTAGCCGTGGGTGATGATATCCCGCACCCACTGATCGGAGACGTGTTGCAACCACACGTCGCCAAAGTGGGAGAGCCTGCCACCGACCAAGGATTTTGCTGGCGTGGCCAGATAGTCACGAGGAGGCTGCCTTAGTGGCAGCGGCTCCTCCGGTCTTTTGGGGACGCGGCTTCGTGCGCCAGCTGGGTTTTCGATCCTTGGCTGCGTTAGTGGACGAGGCTGAGGGCTTAGAGGATGACCAGTTAGAGGAACGAAAGGAACGAAACCTCGATTGGTTCCTGCCCTGGACAGGTTTCTTGGCTTTAGCTTGTGGCAAGGAAGTACTCTTCCCGCCAGTAGCTTCCTTAATTATGTCATCCAGCTGTTCCCCAAACAGCCGTGACCCAGTAAAAGGGAGACTCGCAAGGTACTTCTTAGAGGAAGCGTCTGCTTTCCACTCTCGAAGCCACAAGATCCTGCGGATCGCGAGGGAGTTAGCGGAGGCCACCGCCGTGCGGTGAGAAGCCTCCAGGATGGCAGACATGGCGTAGGATGTAAAAGCCGAAGCTTGAGAAGTTAAGGCATCCATCTCAGGAATAGAGTCCCTGGAGAGGGAATGAATCTCCGCCAGGGAGGCAGAGACTGCCTTAAGAGCCCACACTGCCGCAAAAGACGGGGAGAACGAGGCTCCTGCCGCTTCAAATACAGACTTGGCCAGAAGGTCAACCTGGCGGTCAGTGGGGTCCTTAAGAGAAGTGCCGTCAGCCACAGCTACGACTGTGCGGGCTGAGATTCTGGACACTGGAGGGTCTACCTTTGGGGACTGGGCCCAGTCCTTAACCACCTCCGGTGGAAAAGGGAAACGGTCATCTGAACTACGCTTCGGAAAACGTTTGTCAGGACAGGCCCTGGGCTTGTTAACAGTGGTGTGAAAGCTGGAGTGGTTAAAAAACATACTCCTAGGTTTCTTAGGAGAGGTAAACTGGTGTACCTCTACCAGAGAGGGTTGTTCCTCTGACTCTTGTGGGTTGAGGTTCAGTACGGAGTTAATGGACGCAATTAAGTCACTAACATCCGTATCACCCTCAGACAAGTCAATGGGGTACATAGAGGCAGTGTCTGAGCCCACAGTAAGTGAATCCTCCTCGCCCTGCACCTCGGCTTGTGAATCAGAGCCGTGGGACGAGGAAGGAGAAGGGTCCCTGCGTCTCCGTTTAAGGGGACGGGGTCCTAGGACCTGCTCTGAGAGCGTTGCAGAGCTAGGAGCAGCAGAAGCACCCTGGGACGGGGGCTGATGCATAGACAGCAGTGTCCGGGACAGCTGCCCCATGGAGTCGGCAAAAGACTTGGAAATAGCTTGTGAAAAGGATGCTACCCAAGCCGGGGGTTCAGCCACCGGGGCCGGAGCAGCCGGAGGGACCCCTGCGGAGGCTCCAGGCTGAGACACAACCATGTTAGCACAGGCATCACAATGTGGGTATGTGCTTGGCTCGGGCAGAATGAGCTTACACGCAGTGCATATAGCATACATGTTTGCAGCCTTGCTCCTAGTGACAGACATGCTGCTGAGGAGAAAGTTCTGCAGCCAGAATACACTCCTGTAGAATGTCCTGAGAGTGTAATAAAAGTCCACAACCAGAGGTTGTGGCTTACCAGCCCGTTTTCTGTGTGCCCTCCGGATTCCACTGCTCCCCTGTGAAGTGTCAGCCTTCCTGACAGTATGCAGCTGCAGCATCCAGCGTCTTCCAGTGTAGGAACGCTGAGAAAATGGCGCTGGGAGAAGGAGGGGGGGCGTGTATAAGCCCAGGAGCGGGAAAAACAGAGAGCAGAGAGATACAGGGAGGTAGACAGGGGAGGGAACATCTCCCTAGAGAGGAGTGCCCTCCCCTCTGCTGGTCGGGCGGTGGGCGGCGCTGTATGCAAAACATGCAGAGAAGCCAAAAACGAAACTAGGCCCAAACTGAAGCCGGGGCCTAGATTTTAAAATGCGGCCGACGAGCAGGCACCTTCGGCGCGGTTCTCATGGGAAATTCCCAGAACCGGCCGAAATTTACAGTAACGCTAAAGCACATACTGTCCCCCTAATAAAAGTACCCGGGACCCCTGAAAAAACGTCTCAATACTTAGCTTTGAGACGCAGGGCCATGTCCCTGGAGAGGGGGGTAAATGCTCCTTCCAGCAGGGACCAGACAGGGCTGTGGATGGAGACCGGTCTTCTGCAAGCAAAGAGGACCGTGATGGCTCCCACTTCAACCCAGAGCCTCTTAGAGGATGTGAAGGAGCGCGGCATGTGAAGGCTCCAGCCTGATAAGTCAACCTTAACAGCACCGCCGACAGAGTGGGGTGTGAAGGGACATGCCGGGAGTCCAGACTGGACCCGCTTTTCTTCCAAATCTTTAAAAATAAAATAAAAAATGAAAAAAATATCAGAGAATGAAAGTGTGTGTGATCCTCCTGGAACACAAAGCGTTGAACTGGGTAGATTGTCATCCAGGGGGTGTATATAGCCCGGAGGGAGGAGCTACACGTTTGAGTGTAGTACTTTGTGTGTCCTCCGGAGGCGCTAGCTATACACCCCATGGTCTGGGTCTCCCATGGAAGGAACGATAAAGAAACTGTCATCAGAACCACGCTTTGGGAAGCGTTTGCCAGAGCAGACCCTGGGCTTGGTCACAGTGGCCTGAAAACTGGAGTGGTTAAGGAACACACTCCTTGTTCTCTTAGGCAAGATAAACTGGTGCCTTTTTGCCAGAGAGGGTTGCTCCTCTGATACTGGCGGATTGAGGTCCAGTACAGAATTAATGTACAGTGGGATCCTTAGAGAGGTGCCGTCAGCCACTGATACAACTATCCGGGCTGAAATACTAGACACCGGAGGGACCACCCTTGGTGAATGAGCCCACTCCTTGACCACCTGTGGTGGAAGGGGGAAACAGTCATCAGAACCACGCTTTGGGAAGCGTCTGTCAGGACAGGCTCTGGGCTTGGTCACAGTGGGCTGAAAACTGGAGTGGTTAAGGAACACACTCCTTGTTATCTTTAAGGTATACTGATGCCTTTCTGTCAGAGGGGGATACTCCCCTCTCTGATACTGGCGGATTGAGGTCCAGTACTTAATATAATGGACGCAATCAAATCATTAGCATCTGCATCACCTTCGGACAGATCAATGGTACGTTAAGTAGCGTCCGAGCCCCCAGTAAAGACATCCTCCTCGTCCAGTGAGTCAGCTCGTGAATCAGAGCTGCGGGACGGGGAAGGACAGGGGACCCTGCGTCTCCATTTTAGGAGGACGGGGACTGAGACCAGATGAAGAGTCCTCTGAGAGCTTTGCTGAGCGAGCCGTAGCAGCAGAAGCGCCCTGAGAAGGGGGCTAATGCATGCTCAGCACCACCGGAGCAGCTGGAGGGACCACTGATGAGCCTCCAGGCTGAGGGACCACTGTGTTTATGTGCTCAGTACAGACAGTACGAGTCTACATGCAGTGCATATTAAGAACAGCCTTGCAGCCTTGCTCTGATATGAGACATGCTGCAGAAGTGGGGGCTCTGTGAGGGAATGCATCTCCAGAATGACCCCCAGCAGAGTATATAAACAGAGAATATAAGCAGCTGCACAACTGGAGGTTGTGGCTTGCCAGACCGTTTAACATACATTTCTGTGCCCTCCAGTCCCCCAGCCCAGGCCCCCATTTGTCACAATGTGGGATCTCTGTGCCTATGCAGACATTGAGAACGCTGAGAAAATGGCGACCGGAGCGAGGAGAGGGGGCGGGGCCTACTCTGAGAGCGGGCAAATGAGGTATACAGGGGAGGGAATCTTTCCTCAGTGAGGAGTGTCCGTTCCCTGTGCTGAACAGCCGCTGGGCGGAGCCACACTGTCCCTCTGCACTGACTGACATGCAGGGGTAGAGAATCGAAACTAGGTCTCAGGCGAAGCCGGGGCCTAGATTTAAACATGCGGCCAGCGTGCAGGCACCATCGGCGCGGTTCTCCAGTGAAAACTGGAGAACCGGCCGGAAATGTTACCACAGTGATATAACACACTCCCCCCAATAAATAAAGTACAAGGGACCCCTGGAAGACCACTTTCTGTGGTAAAAACGTCTCAATACTTAGCTTTTGAGACGCAGGGCCATGTCCCTGTGGGGGGGTTAAACGCTCCGTCCGGCAGAATCCTGAACAGGGCTGCGGATGGAGACCGGTCTCCTGCAAAGCAGTGAGAACCGTGATGGCTCCCACTTCAAGCCAGAGCCCCAGGGGATGGTGAAGGAGCGCGGCATGTGAAGGCTCCAGCCTTGTAAAATCAACCTTAACAGCACCGCCGACACAGTGGGGTGAGAAGGGACATGCCAGGAGTCCAGATTGGACCCGCTTTTCTTCCAAATCTTTGAAATCCAAAAAATCAAAAATCAGAGGATGCATGTGTGTGTGTGACCTCCTGAACACAAAGCATTGAAACTGGCTAGGACTGGCTACCAGGGGGTGTATATGCTAGGAGGGAGGAGCTACACGTTTGAGTGTAGTACTTTGTGTGTCCTCCGGAGACAGAAGCTATACACCCAAGGTCTGGGTCTCCCATAAGGAACGATGAAGGAATATATTATATATATATATATATATATATATATATATATATATATATATATATATATATATATATATATATATATATATATATATATATATATATATACATATATATATAAATACACACACACACACACACACACACACACACACACACACACACACACACACACACACAGTGCCTACAAGTAGTATTCAACCCCCTGCAGATTTAGCAGGTTTACACATTCGGAATTGACTTGGCATTGTGACATTTGGACTGTAGATCAGCCTGGAAGTGTGAAATGCACTGCAGCAAAAAAGAATGTTATTTCTTTTTTTTTGTTTTTTAAATTGTGAAAAGTTTATTCAGAGGGTAATTTATTATTCAACCCCTCAAACCACCAGAATTCTGTTTGGTTCCCCTAAAGTATTAAGAAGTATTTCAGGCACAAAGAACAATGAGCTTCACATGTTTGGATTAATTATCTCTTTTTCCAGCCTTTTCTGACTAATTAAGACCCTCCCCAAACTTGTGAACAGCACTCATACGTGGTCAACATGGGACAGACAAAGGAGCATTCCAAGGCCATCAGAGACAAGATCGTGGAGGGTCACAAGGCTGGCAAGGGGTACAAAACCCTTTCCAAGGAGTTGGGCCTACCTGTCTCCACTGTTGGGAGCATCATCCGGAAGTGGAAGGCTTATGGAACTACTGTTAGCCTTCCACGGCCTGGACAGCCTTTGAAAGTTTCCACCTGTGCCGAGGCCAGGCTTGTCCGAAGAGTCAAGGCTAACCCAAGGACAACAAGGAAGGAGCTCCGGGAAGATCTCATGGCAGTGGGTACATTGGTTTCAGTCAATACCATAAGTAACGTACTCCACCGCAATGGTCTCCGTTCCAGACGAGCCCATAAGGTACCTTTACTTTCAAAGCGTCATGTCAAGGCTCGTCTACAGTTTGCTCATGATCACTTGGAGGACTCTGAGACAGACTGGTTCAAGGTTCTCTGGTCTGATGAGACCAAGATCGAGATCTTTGGTGCCAACCACACACTTGACGTTTGGAGACTGGATGGCACTGCATACGACCCCAAGAATACCATCCCTACAGTCAAGCAAGGTGGTGGCAGCATCATGCTGTGGGGCTGTTTCTCAGCCAAGGGGCCTGGCCATCTGGTCCGCATCCATGGGAAGATGGATAGCACGGCCTACCTGGAGATTTTGGCCAAGAACCTCCGCTCCTCCATCAAGGATCTTAAAATGGGTCGTCATTTCATCTTCCAACAAGACAACGACCCAAAGCACACAGCCAAGAAAACCAAGGCCTGGTTCAAGAGGGAAAAAATCAAGGTGTTGCAGTGGCCTAGTCAGTCTCCTGACCTTAACCCAATTGAAAACTTGTGGAAGGAGATCAAGATTAAAGTCCACATGAGACACCCAAACAACCTAGATAACTTGGAGAAGATCTGCATGGAGGAGTGGGCCAAGATAACTCCAGAGACCTGTGCCGGCCTGATCAGGTCTTATAAAAGCCGATTATTAGCTGTCATTGCAAACAAGGGTTATTCCACAAAATATTAAACCTAGGGGTTGAATAATAATTGACCCACACTTTTATGTTGAAAATTTATTAAAATTTAACTGAGCAACATAACTTGTTGGTTTGTAAGATTTATGCATCTGTTAATAAATCGTGCTCTTGTTTGAAGTTTGCAGGCTCTAACTTATTTGCATCTTATCAAACCTGCTAAATCTGCAGGGGGTTGAATACTACTTGTAGGCACTGATTATATTATTATATATATATATATATACACACACACACACACACACACATATACACACACACATATACACACACAGACACACACAGTATATATCATAAAATGTCAATAAAATTCAATAGTCTCATTCCATTTACTGGTACTGTAAAACAGAGTTTTTCACTCTTGAAAACTGCGTGAACTGCAGCAAAAACTGCAAAGTGTGAATAGTCCATAAAAGGTTAAAGAAAGGTAATGTTCTGTGGTCTGGTCATACCGGCTGGTGTTAGTCTTTTGCTTTTTCCCCCTCGATCCCACTGTCTGCAGGTTCCCATGAAAAAGGGGTAACAGGATCAAAGTAACCAGCTTTATTTTCAGATATTTTTACTACTCAGAGGTTACATATATTTTCCAGGTATATTTACTGTAAGTTTTTAGAATGACATCGGGTCTATTCACGATAATTTAAAGGACCCTTTCACCAATAATAAGCCCCTTGTTCCATTTACTTCTTTTACATTACACCTTTATGAAAAAAAGAAAAAAAAAAAAGCGTCCGTGCCAATTTATGCAATTAAATGGCTCTTAGTGAAGGGATTAATTGAATATTTTCTCGCTGACCTTCTTAGTGCAAACTGGTGCGAGTCTGTTCACTTTGTCCTGATGTTTGGGAGTTTTCCAGCGCAGACTTGTAAACAGGCGACTGAACAAACTGCATGATTTATACACGCTAAGCAAGGATTAATTTATAACTACTGGAAACTCCACAATAAATATGTACACCCCCCCCCAAATCCCCCGCCATCCAGCCAGCATCTGACCAAATCTCTCATTAAAGGGATATTCCCACCCCAGACCTTTGCCGCACAACTGCAGAGCCCTCTATGAAGATCTCACAGGGGGGAGAGGTTACGCATCTACGGTACTGCAGGACAAAGGGTCCTGTTAATAGACAGGTGGGCACACATGCAGGTCTCTCTATTCACTTGACTGGCAGTTTCCAAAAAAAAAAAAAAGAGGCAAACCTCTTTCTCCGCTGTCAATCGATTAATAGGGCCGGCAGCGGTGGGGAGACGCTAAGAGGAAACGAGAACCACAACTGCACTGACACACACTCCAGGGCACTAAACGCCCCACAAACCCCACAGGGTGCCCACGCGACCTCCAGTGCCCTTACCAGAGCACCCTTACCAGAGCGCCCACGCGACCTCAAGTACCCTTACCAGAGTTCCCACGCGACCTCCAGCACCCTCACCAGAGCGCCTACGCAACCTCCAGCACCCTCACCAGAGCGCCTACGCAACCTCCAGCACCCTTACCAGAGCACCCACGCGACCTCCAGCACCCTTACCAGAGCACCCTTACCAGAGCGCCCACGCGACCTCAAGTACCCTTACCAGAGTGCCCACGCGACCTCCAGCACCCTCACCAGAGCGCCTACGCAACCTCCAGCACCCTTACCAGAGCACCCACGCGACCTCCAGCACCCTTACCAGAGCACCCTTACCAGAGCGCCCACGCGACCTCAAGTACCCTCACCAGAGCGCCCACGCAACCTCCAGCACCCTTACCAGAGTACCCTTACCAGAGCGCCCACGCGCCCTCCAGCACCCTTACCAGAGCGCCCTCCAGCACCCTTACCAGAGCGCCCTCCAGCACCCTTACCAGAGCGCCCTCCAGCACCCTTACCAGAGCGCCCTCCAGCACCCTTACCAGAGCGCCCTCCAGCACCCTTACCAGAGCGCCCTCCAGCACCCTTACCAGAGCGCCCTCCAGCACCCTTACCAGAGCGCCCTCCAGCACCCTTACCAGAGCGCCCTCCAGCACCCTTACCAGAGCGCCCTCCAGCACCCTTATCAGAGCGCCCTCCAGCACCCTTACCAGAGCGCCCTCCAGCACCCTTACCAGAGCGCCCTCCAGCACCCTTACCAGAGCGCCCTCCAGCACCCTTACCAGAGCGCCCTCCAGCACCCTTACCAGAGCGACCTCCAGCACCCTTACCAGAGCAACCTCCAGCACCCTTACCAGAGCACCCTCACCAGAGCGCCCACGCAACCTCCAGCACCCTCGCCAGAGCGCGCACGCGACCTCCAGGACCCTCGCCAGAGCGCCCACCAGCACCCTCGCCAGAGCGCCCACGCGACCTCCAGCACCCTCGCCAGAGCGCCCACGCGACCTCCAGCACCCTAACCAGAGCGCCCACGCGACCTCCAGCACCCTAACCAGAGCGCCCACGCGACCTCCAGCACCCTCGCCAGAGCGCCCACGCGACCTCCAGCACCCTCGCCAGAGCGCCCACGCGACCTCCAGCACCCTCGCCAGAGCGCCCACACGACCTCCAGCACCCTCGCCAGAGCGCCCACGCGACCTCCAGCACCCTCGCCAGAGCGCCCACACGACCTCCAGCACCCTCGCCAGAGCGCCCACGCGACCTCCAGCACCCTCGCCAGAGCGCCCACGCGCCCTCCAGCACCCTCGCCAGAGCGCCCTCCAGCACCCTCACCAGAGCGCCCTCCAGCACCCTCACCAGAGCGCCCTCCAGCACCCTTACCAGAGCGCCCTCCAGCACCCTTACCAGAGCGCCCTCCAGCACCCTTACCAGAGCGCCCTCCAGCACCCTTACCAGAGTGCCCTCCAGCACCCCTACCAGAGCGCCCTCCAGCACCCTTACCAGAGCGACCTCCAGCACCCTTACCAGAGCGACCTCCAGCACCCTTACCAGAGCGACCTCCAGCACCCTTACCAGAGCGACCTCCAGCACCCTTGCCAGAGCGCCCACCAGCACCCTTGCCAGAGCGCCCACCAGCACCCTCGCCAGAGCACCCACGCGACCTCCAGCACACTCGCCAGAGCGCCCACGCGACCTCCAGCACCCTCACCAGAGCGCTCACGCGACCTCCAGCACCCTCACCAGAGCGCCCACGCGACCTCCAGCACCCTCACCAGAGCACCCACCAGGGCCCTTACCAGAGCACCCTTGCAACCTCCAGCACTTTTACCAGAGCGCTCTTACCAGTGTGCCCTCCAGTGCGCTTTTGCCCACGTCACCTCCACGCGCCCTCAGTACACTAGTGAGCCTAACTTGCACATGAATAACAGATGAATTTTGTCTCAATGGAGCGACTGGATCACATGGAACAGGTGTCCTTAGAAATGCAGAAGCCTGGATTTCTTAAGGGGAAATTCAGACAGGATCCTTTTAACTTGAGATTTCAGGAGCGTTTACAAGTCTTCCCTCTCTGCTGAATTATGATCACACAGAAGTTGAGCTGAACTTTCATGTGATTATAAATCATTTCATCTCATAAGAAGGAAGGTAAGAGCTATATAAACTCTGCTAACATTATGAGCTCGCTGACTGATTCCATGTAAGGCTGCTTTCACACTACGTTTTTTTTAACATGCGTCCTGAACGTTTTTTTTAACGCAAAAACGGATCCAGTGCAAATGCGTTTTCATTTCAATGCATTTGCAATGGACTCGCATCAACATGTGTTCACCTGCGTTTGCGTGCCTTATAGCGAGAATCCAGCGACTTGCAGTTTTTTAACTTTTTTCAAAAACGCTACTTGTAGCGTTTTTGAGCCGCGTCCAAATACTGCCAGTTGCTGGATCCTGACTATACTGCACGCAAACGCATGTGAACGCTGGCATGCTGATAGACAGGATCCTGCTTGATCTACTGAGCATGCCCAGAAACCAGCCTGGCTGATCAGACCCTCTCTCTCCCGCCTGAGAGTGGCGGACACTCGTAACCAAGGTAAATATCGGGTAACCAAGCAAGCTCTTCGCTTAGTTACCCGATGTTTACCTTGGTTACGAGCCTCCAAAGCTGTCAGATGCCGGCTCCCAGTCTGTCACGTTCAGTTCCCCTCACTCCCGATCACATGACTCCAATGCCCGCCCCTAAACATCCAGTGACCGGATCCTGCAAAATAACACATGCGTTTGCATGCGTTTTTCTTTGTAAAAGCAGGATCCGCTTTTACAGCAAAAAAACGTTCATGACGCATGTTAAAAAACCGTAGTGTGAAAGCCGCCTTAGCTGACTGCAGCTAACACAGTGGATTTATTGTGCTTTTGTGATAGTTTTTTGTTTTTTTTCTGCCCGTGCAACAAGTACAAATGAAATCTATAAAATCCAGCATCCAGCACATTGTGTATACAAGCCACATGTCTGCAATTCACGTTGCAAAACTCCAGCCATCAAAGAAACATCAATAGAGGACCTTCCACCAGATTTAAAACATTTTTTTTTTTTTTTTAAGCTATTCTTTTTTTTTTTTTTTTTTTTTAATTTAATTTAAATTTTATTATTTTTTTTGTGGAGATATTGGCAATCAAATAATTTGGCACCTAAATAAAGAGAATTGTGTTTACTTACCGTAAATTCTTTTTCTTATAGTTCCGTATTGGGAGACCCAGACCATGGGTGTTTAGCTTCTGCCTCCGGAGGACACACAAAGTACTACACTAAAAAGTGTAGCTCCTCCCTCTGAGCCTATACACTCCCTGGTAGCCAGTCACAGCCAGTTTAGTGCAAAAGCTGAAGGAGAATAGCCACCCACAAGTAAAAACAGAGCAAGAACCGGAACAACCGGAGACTCTGTCCACGACAACAGCGGTGATAACAAGCGGAACAAGAAACTGCCAACAGGCAACAGGGAGGGTGCTGGGTCTCCCAATACGGAACTATAAGAAAAAGAATTTACGGTAAGTAAACAAAATTCTCTTTTTCTTTATCGTTCCTTCCATGGGAGACCCAGACATTGGGACGTCTCAAAGCAGTCCATGGGTGGGAATAAACAGAAAAACTGAGAAGTAGGCGGAACCTAACTTCACAAATGGGCGACAGCCGCATGAAGAATGCGTCTGCCCAAACTCGCATCTGCCGAAGCATGAGCATGCACTTGGTAGTGCTTCGAGAAGGTATGCAGGCTAGTCCAAGTGGCAGCCTGACAGACTTGCTGAGCCGTAGCCTGGTGCCTGAAAGCCCAAGAGGCACCGACAGCTCTGGTCGAGTGTGCCTTGATCCCCGGCGGGGGAGGCACCTGAGAACACTGGTAGGCATCCGAAATGGTCGACCTAATCCAACGGGCTAAGGACGGCTTAGAAGCAGAGAGGCCCTTACGCCGACCTGTGGTTAGCACAAAAAGAGAGATGCACCGCCTAAGAGCAGCGGTGCGAGACACATAGATCCGGAGCGCCCGCACCAGATCCAGAGTATGCAACGCTTTTTCAAAGCGATGAACAGGAGCCGGACAAAAGGAAGGCAGGGTAATGTCCTGGTTAAGGTGGAAAGGAGAAACCACCTTAGGGAGAAAGTCCGGAGTCGGACGGAGAACCACCTTGTCTTGATGAAAAACCAAAAAAGGTGACTCCGAAGAGAGCGCAGCCAAATCAGAGACTCTCCTGAGGGAAGTTATGGCCACTAGAAAGACCACTTTCTGTGAAAGACGAAACAAAGAAACCTCCCTAAGAGGCTCAAAGGGGGGTTTCTGCAAGGCCGTGAGAACCAAATTGAGGTCCCAGGGATCCAATGGCCGCCGGTAAGGCGGAATGATGTGAGACGCGCCCTGCATGAAGGTGCGGACCTGAGCCAGCCGGGCGATACGCCGCTGGAACAGCACTGACAGAGCCGAGACTTGTCCCTTGAGAGAATTGAGGGACAGTCCTAGCTGCAGACCGGACTGTAGAAAGGACAGAAGGGTCGGCAAGGAAAAAGGCCAAGGAGCATGGCCGGAAGAACGACACCAGGACAGGAAAATTTTCCAAGTCCTGTGATAGATCTTGGCAGAGGAAGACTTCCGGGCCCGAGTCATAGTGGAAATGACTTCAGGAGGAATACCAGAAGCCGTCAAGATCCAGGACTCAAGAGCCACGCCGTCAATTTGAGAGCCGCAGAATTCTGGCGGAAAAACGGACCTTGTGAGAGAAGGTCTGGACGGTCCGGAAGATGCCACGGCACCTCTACGGACAGATGGAGCAGGTTTGGGTATCAAGCTCCCCTGGGCCAGTCCGGAGCAATGAGGATGACTCGACGGCCCTCCATTCTGATCTTGCGCAGGACTCTGGGCAAGAGAGCTAGAGGGGGAAACACGTAGGACAGACGAAACTGGGACCAGTCTTGAACCAGTGCGTCCGCTGCGAAGGCTTGAGGATCGTGGGAGCGAGCCACGTAAATCGGAACCTTCTTGTTGTGACGGGATGCCATTAAGTCCACGTCCGGAGTGCCCCCACTTGCGGCAGATTGACTGAAACACTGCCGGATGCAGGGACCACTCGCCACTGTCCACGGTTTGACGGCTGAGATAATCTGCCTCCCAGTTTTCCACGCCTGGGATGTGGACTGCGGATATGGTGGACTTGGAGTCCTCCGCCCATTGAAGGATGCGTTGTACCTCCAACATTGCCAGGCGGCTGCGTGTCCCGCCTTGGTGATTTATGTAGGCAACCGCTGTCGCGTTGTCTGACTGGACTCGGATGTGCTTGCCCGCCAATAGGTGGTGAAAAGCTAGGAGAGCCAGGAGCACGGCTCTGGTTTCCAGCACATTGATCGAGAGGGCTGACTCGGACGGAGTCCAAGTGCCCTGTGCTCGGTGGTGGAGACATACCGCTCCCCAGCCGGATAGACTGGCATCCGTGGTGAGGACCACCCAGGATGGAGCCAGGAAGGAGCGTCCCTGAGACAGAGAGAGGGGCCGAAGCCACCACTGAAGAGAGCTCCTGGTCTGTGGCGACAGAGCCACTAACCTGTGCAAGGAGGAAGGCCGCTTGTCCCAACAGCGGAGAATGTCCAGCTGCAGGGGACGCAGATGGAACTGGGCAAAGGGAACAGCCTCCATTGACGCCACCATCTGACCCAGCACCTGCATCAGGGGCCTGATGGAATAACGGCGGGGCCACAGCAGAGAGCGCACCGCCAGTTGGAGGGACTGCTGTTTGATCAAGGGCAACTTCACAAGTGCCGGCAGAGTCTCGAACTGCATCCCTAGGTACGTGAGCCTCTGGGTCGGAGTCAGAGTGGATTTGGGAAGATTGAAAAGCCACCCGAATTGGGCTAGAGTGGCGAGAGTGAGCGAGACACTCCGCTGACAGTCTGCGCTGGATGAAGCCTTGACTAGAAGGTCGTCCAGGTAAGGAATCACTGCCAACCCCTGGAGGTGCAGAACCGCAAATACTGCCGCCATGACCTTGGTGAATACCCGAGGGGCTGTGGCTAACCCGAAGGGGAGAGCCACGAATTGGAAATGTTCCTCTCCGATTGCAAAACGTAGCCAACGCTGGTGAGAAACTGCAATTGGCACATGCAGATAGGCATCTCTGATGTCGATGGATGCCAGGAAATCCCCTTGGGTCATTGATGATGACGCTTGTTGAGAAGCTTGAGATCCAGGATGGGCCGGAAGGAACCGTCCTTTTTGGGGACTAGGAAGAGATTTGAGTAGAAACCTCTGAACTGTTCCCGGGCGGGAACCGGTACAATTACTCCGTTGCCCTGCAAGGATGCCACGGCCTGAGAGAAGGCGGCGGCCTTGGAACAGGGGGGAGTTGAGAGAAAAAATCTGTTTGGCGGGCTGGAAGAGAATTCTATCCTGTAGCCGTGGGAGATGACATTCCGCACCCACTGATCGGAGACGTGTTGAAACCACGCGTCGCCAAAGTGGGAGAGCCTGCCACCGACTAAGGACGTTGCTGGCGCGGACAGATAGTCAAGAGGAGGCTGCCTTAGTGGCAGCAGCTCCTGCGGTCTTCTGTGGACGCGCCTTTGTGCGCCAGTTGGATTTTTGGTCCTTGGCTGAGTTAGTGGACGACCAGTTGGAGGAACGAAAGGAACGAAACCTCGACTGGTTCCTACCCTGGACAGGTTTCCTGGTTTTGGTTTGTGGCATGGAAGTACTCTTCCCGCCAGTAGCTTCCTTAATAATTTCAACCAGTTGTTCACCGAATAGCCTGGACCCAGCAAAAGGGAGCCCAGCAAGGTACTTCTTCGAAGAAGCCTCTGCCTTCCACTCTCGAAGCCACAAGATCCTGCGGATAGCGAGGGAATTAGCCGAAGCCACCGCAGTGCGGTGAGAAGCCTCCAGCATGGCAGACATGGCATAGGATGAAAAAGCGGAAGCTTGGGAAGTTAAGGGAACCATTTCGGGCATAGATTCCCTGGTGAGGGAATGCATCTCCTCTAGAGAAGCAGAGATGGCTTTGAGAGCCCACACTGCTGCAAAAGATGGGGAGAACGAGGCCCCTGCCGCCTCATATACAGATTTGGCCAGAAGGTCAACCTGGCGGTCAGTGGAATCCTTAAGAGAGGTGCCATCAGCCACTGATACAAAAGTCCGGGCTGAGAGTCTAGACACCGGGGGGTCTACCTTTGGTGAATGAGCCCACTCCTTGACCACCTCAGGTGGAAAGGGAAAACGGTCATCAGAACCACGCTTTGGGAAGCGTTTGTCAGGACAGGCCCTGGGCTTGGTCACAGCGGCCTGAAAACTGGAGTGGTTAAAGAACACACTCTTTGTCCTCTTAGGCAAGGTAAACTGGAGCTTTTCTGCCAGAGAGGGTTGCTCCTCAGATACTGGCGGATTGAGGTCCAGTACAGAATTAATGGACGCAATTAAATCACTAACATCTGAGTCACGTTCGGCCAGATCAATGGGACACATGGAGGTAGCCTCCGAGCCCCCTGTAAAGGCATCCTCCTCGTCCCGCGAGTCAGCTTCTGAAACAGAGCCGCGGGACGAGGAAGGGGAGGGAGCCCTACGTCTCCTCTTAGGAGGACGGGGTCTGGGACCAGATGAAGAATCCTCTGTGAGCTCCGCTGAGAGAGCCCTAGCAGCAGAGGCACCCTGTGAAGGGGGCTGATGCATGTTCAGCAAAGTCCGGGACAGCTGTCCCATGGAGTCGGCAAAAGACTGGGAGATTGACCTAGATAGGGATTCTACCCAAGCCGGGGGTTCAGCCACAGGAGCCGGAGCAGCCGGAGAGACCACTGTGGGAGCGATCCCAGGCTGAGGCATCGTCAGGTTAGAGCAGGCATCACAATGTGGATATGTGCTCGGATCAGGCAGCACGAGCTTACATGCAGTGCACACTGAATACAGCTTTGGAGCCTTGCTCCTCGTGTGTGACATGCTGCTGAAGTGGGGGCTCTGCCAGAGTGACCCCCAGAGAGTATATACAGAGGCCCACAACCAGAGGTTGTGACTTACCAGACCGCTGGAGCGGTGTTGTGTGCCCTCCAGATCCCAAAGCCCGGACCCCCAAGCACCTCAGCAGGGATGCTGCAGCCAGTGCTGATCGCAGAGAAAACGCTGATAAAATGGCGCCGGAGCGAGGAGAGGGGGCGGGACCAACTCTGAGAGCGGGATCTGGAGGGCCAAAGAGACTTACAGGGGAGGAGACATGTACCCAGTGAGGAGTGTCTCTCCCCTGTGTAGAACGGCCGTTGGGCGGAGCCGCACTGTCCCTCTGCATGAATGACATGCGAGGGCAGTGAAACCGAAAGTAGGCCTCCGGCGAAGCCGGGGCCTAAATTTGAGCGGTGCGGCCGGCGCGCAGGCACCATCGGCGCGGTTCTCAGGCGACAGCCAGAGAACCGGCCGGAAATGTCAGAAAACTCACTCAGCACACTCTCCCACCATAATAAAGTACAGGGGCCCCCAGAATATGAACGTCTCAGGTACTTAGCTTGCTGAGACGCAGGGTTCCAGGTCCCTGGGGATGAGTGCATCGTCCAGCAGGATCCTGAAGGGCTGCGGATGGAGACCGGTCTCCTGCAAAGCATGGAGAACCGTGCTGGCTCCCACTTCAAGCCAGAGCCCGAGGGATGGTGAAGGAGCGCAGCATGTAAGGCTCCAGCCTTGTAATCAACCTTAACAGCACCGCCGACACAGTGGGGTGAGAAGGGACATGCCGGGGGTCCAGACTTGGACCCGCTTTTCTTCAAACTCTTTCCAAAAATGAAAAATCAGATGAGAATGCATGTGTGGATGTATGCCTCCTGAACACAAAGCAATGAACTGGCTAGATCTGGTTCTCCAGGGGGTGTATAGGCTCAGAGGGAGGAGCTACACTTTTTAGTGTAGTACTTTGTGTGTCCTCCGGAGGCAGAAGCTATACACCCATGGTCTGGGTCTCCCATAGGAACGATAAAGAAAGTTATATTTTTAAAAATACAAATGGGCATTTCCAGTGATATTTCACTGGAGGCCTGCAAATCTTCCTCTTTCTGACCAATCATAAGGAGACAGCGATTCCATGGAGAAAGAAGAGTAAGCCCCCAATCCCATTACAAACACTGCTGGCAGTTATCCTCTCATAGTGCTGTCATCTCTGCCAATCATCAGTAGCATTCAGGCTGAAAAAGAACATGCCCCCCCACAGCTCCACCAATCATAAGAAGGAATCCACATACAAGGGGTAAAGAACACGCCCTCACCATCGCTTAAAATAAGGCTCTGTGTGAAACATAATGACACAGCAGTCAGTGTGGGGGGTTGGGCAGTACAGCAGAGTTGGCAGCTCTACACTCATGTGTATTTTGCCCTGATAGTAAAGTTCATGTAAATTTGAGAGGCGGTTAATAGAGGACAACTCTACAGCACTGCCCCTCCCCCCACGCTGACTGACAGAGGTGAGAGCTATGGGTTAATCACACTCAGGATTGCTGTGCTCCATCCACACCATCACTCTGCACTGAGGAGAGCAGACTGTTATTAATGCTATTTTGGGGGTGTGGTCTTTCTTCTGCAGTGTGTGGCTGCCTGCCTATGAATGGTCAGTGTCAGAAAGGGTGAAAAAGTACACGCCCCCAGTGAAATCTCTCTGGCAACGCCCACTTGGACCTAATAAGAATTAACTGTTTAGATGCCAACGGAAATATGAAAGGAAAAAAAAAATAAATAAAGAAGGGAATTTTGTTTACTTACCGTAAATTCCTTTTCTTCTAGCTCTAATTGGGAGACCCAGACAATTGGGTGTATAGGCTATGCCTCCGGAGGCCGCACAAAGTACTACACTTAAAAGTGTTAGGCCCCTCCCCTTCTGCCAATACACCCCCCGTGCTCCTACGGGCTGCTCAGTTTTGGTGCAAAAGCAAGAAGGAGGAAAAAATAATTATAAACTGGTTTAACTTCAATCCGAAGGAAACTCGGAGAACTGAAACCATTCAACATGAACAACATGTGTACACAAAAAAACAGGGGCGGGTGCTGGGTCTCCCAATTAGAGCTAGAAGAAAAGGAATTTACGGTAAGTAAACAAAATTCCCTTCTTCTTTTTCGCTCTATTGGGAGACCCAGACAATTGGGACGTCCAAAAGCAGTCCCTGGGTGGGTAAAGAAGGGAATTTTGTTACTTACCGTAAATTCCTTTTCTTCTAGCTCTTATTGGGAGACCCAGACGATTGGGGTATAGCTACTGCCCTCTGGAGGCCACACAAAGCACTACATTAAAAGTGCAAGGCCCCTCCCCCTCTGGCTATACCCCCCCGTGGTATCACGGGTTCTCCAGTTTTAGTGCCAAAGCAAGAAGGAGGAAGCCAATAACTGGTTTAAACAAATTAACTCCGAATAACATCGGAGAACTGAAAAACCGTTCAACATGAACAACATGTGTACCCGCAAACAACAAAAAAACATCCCGAAGGACAACAGGGCGGGTGCTGGGTCTCCCAATAAGAGCTAGAAGAAAAGGAATTTACGGTAAGTAACAAAATTCCCTTCTTCTTCAGCGCTCTATTGGGAGACCCAGACGATTGGGACGTCCAAAAGCTGTCCCTGGGTGGGTAAATAAATACCTCATGTTAGAGCTGCAAAACAGCCCTCCCCTACGGGGGTGTCACTGCCGCCTGCAGGACTCTTCTACCTAAGCTGGCATCCGCCGAAGCATAGGTATGCACCTGATAATGCTTGGTGAAAGTGTGCAGACTGGACCAGGTAGCTGCCTGGCACACCTGTTGAGCCGAAGCCTGGTGACGTAATGCCCAGGACGCACCCACGGCTCTGGTGGAGTGGGCTTTTAGCCCTGAAGGAACCGGAAGCCCCGCAGAACGGTAGGCCTCTAGAATTGGTTCTTTGATCCATCGAGCCAGGGTGGCTTTAGAAGCCTGCAACCCCTTGCGCGGACCAGCGACAAGGACGAAAAGTGCATCGGCACGGCGTATGGGCGCCGTGCGGGAAATGTAGATTCTGAGTGCTCTCACCAGATCTAGCAAACGTAAGGCCTTTTCATACCGGTGAACCGGATGAGGGCAAAAAGAAGGCAAGGAAATATCCTGATTAAGATGAAAAGAGGATACGACCTTAGGGAGAAACTCCGGAATGGGGCGCAGCACAACCTTGTCCTGGTGGAACACCAGAAAGGGAGCCTTAGATGACAGAGCTGCCAGCTCAGACACTCGCCGAAGCGATGTGATTGCAACAAGAAACGCCACTTTCTGCGACAGCCGAGAAAAGGAAACTTCCTTCAGAGGCTCGAAGGGCGGCTTCTGGAGAGCAACTAGTACCCTGTTCAGATCCCATGGATCTAACGGTCGCTTGTACGGGGGCACAATATGTCCTCCACCCACATTAGAATGCGCCGGACTTCTTGGAAGGCTTGCCGACTGCGCGTCCCTCCTTGGTGGTTGATGTATGCCACCGCTGTGGAGTTGTCCGATTGGATTCGGATCTGCTTTCCTTCCAGCCACTGTTGGAAGGCCAGTAGAGCAAGATACACTGCTCTGATCTCCAGAACATTGATCTGAAGGGTGGACTCCTGCGGAGTCCACGTCCCCTGAGCCCTGTGGTGGAGAAATACTGCTCCCCACCCTGACAGACTCGCATCTGTCGTGACTACTGCCCAGGATGGGGGCAGGAAGGATCTTCCCTGAGACAATGATGTGGGAAGGAGCCACCATTGTAGAGAGTCTTTGGCCGTCTGGGAAAGCGAGACTTTCCTGTCCAGGGACGTTGACTTCCCGTCCCATTGGCGGAGAATGTCCCATTGAAGTGGGCGCAGATGAAACTGCGCAAAGGGAACTGCTTCCATGGCTGCCACCATCTTCCCTAGGAAATGCATGAGGCGCCGCAAGGGATGCAACTGGCCCTGCAGGAGAGATTGCACCCCTGTCTGTAGTGACCGCTGCTTGTCCAGCGGAAGCTTCACTATCGCTGCTAGAGTATGAAACTCCATGCCAAGATACGTTAGTGACTGAGTCGGTGATAGGATCGACTTTGGAAAGTTGATGATCCATCCGAAAGACTGTAGAGTCTCCAGCGTAGCATTCAGGCTGAGTTGGCATGCCTCCTGAGAGGGAGCTTTGACCAATAAATCGTCTAGGTAAGGGATCACCGAGTGTCCCTGAGAGTGCAAGACTGCTACCACCGCCGCCATGACCTTGGTGAAGACCCGTGGGGCTGTCGCCAGACCAAATGGAAGAGCTACGAACTGAAAATGGT
This sequence comes from Anomaloglossus baeobatrachus, assembly GCF_048569485.1. Taxonomy (NCBI): domain Eukaryota; kingdom Metazoa; phylum Chordata; class Amphibia; order Anura; family Aromobatidae; genus Anomaloglossus; species Anomaloglossus baeobatrachus. The sequence continues at coordinate 51,606,341 of NC_134358.1, forward strand.
CGTCTCCTATCACAAAACGTAGAAAACGTTGATGTTCTGTAGCAATTGGCACGTGGAGATAAGCATCTCTGATGTCTATTGAGGCAAGGAAGTCTCCTCTGGACATTGAGGCAATGACAGAGCGGAGGGTTTCCATCCGGAACCTCCTGGCATGCACATGCTTGTTGAGCCGTTTTAGGTCCAGAACAGGACGGAACGAGCCGTCCTTTTTTGGAACCACAAAGAGATTGGAGTAAAACCCTTGCCCTTGTTCCTGAGGAGGGACTGGGATAACCACTCCTTCCGCTTTTAGGGAATCCACCGCCTGCAGCAGAGCATCTGCTCGGTCTGGCCGTGGGGAGGTTCTGAAGAACCGAGCTGGAGGACGAGAATTGAACTCGATTCTGTACCCGCGAGACAAAATGTCCGTCACCCACCGGTCTTTGACCTGTGACATCCAAATGCCGGAAAAGCGGGAGAGCCTGCCCCCGACCGGCGATGCGGAGGGGGGGGGCTGGAAGTCATGAGGTAGCCGCTTTGGAAGCGGTACCTCCATTTGCTTTCTTGGGGCGTGTGTGAGTCCGCCACGAATCTGAGTTTCTTTGCGTCCTCTGAGTCCCTTTGGACGAGGTAAATGGTGTCTTGCCCGAACCTCGAAAGGACTGAAACCTCTGCTGCCACTTTTTCTGCTGAGGTTTGGGTGTTCTGGGTTGTGGTAAAGAGGAGTCTTTACCCTTGGACTGCTTAATGATGTCAGCCAAAGGCTCGCCAAACAGTCTCTCTCTAGACAAAGGCAAACTGGTTAAACATTTTTTGGAACCAGCATCCGCTTTCCAGTCCTTTAACCACAAGGCTCTGCGCAAAACTACCGAATTGGCGGACGCCATTGAGGTGCGACTGGTAGATTCTAGGACCGCATTGATAGCGTAAGACGCAAACGCCGACATCTGCGTGGTAAGGTGCGCCACTTGCGGCACTGCTGGATGCATGATAGCATCCACTTTTGCTAAGCCAGCTGAAATAGCCTGGAGTGCCCAGACGGCTGCGAATGCCGGAGCAAACGACGCGCCTATAGCTTCATAGACAGATTTTAACCAAAGGTCCATCTGTCTGTCATTGGCATCTTTAAGTGAAGCGCCATCCTCCACTGCAACTATGGATCTAGCTGCAAGTTTGGAAATCGGGGGGTCCACCTTTGGACACTGTGTCCAGCGCTTGACCACCTCAGGGGGGAAAGGGAAACGCGTATCTTTAGATCGTTTAGAGAAACGCCTTTCCGGGTGAGCGTCGTGCTTCTGGATTGATTCTCTGAAGTCAGAGTGATCTAACAAAGCACTCAATTTACGCTTGGGATAAAGGAAACGAAACTTTTCCTGCTCCGCAGCCGCCTCTTCTGCTGAAGGGGCTGGGGGAGAAATATCCAACAGCCTATTGATGGCTGAGATAAGGTCGTCTACCATGGCATCCCCATCCGGGGTATCCAGGTTGAGAGGGGTTCCAGGAGTGGATTCCTGATCACTCTCATCAGACACATCACAGGGAGACTGATTGCGCTGAGACCCTGAGCAGTGTGAAGACGTCGAGGGTCTTTCCCAGCGAGCTCGCTTAGGGTGGCTGGGGCCATCATCTGAGTCATAATCCTCGGCCTGTGAAGCCGGGGACCCCCCTGTGGGCTGGATACATTCCAAGTAAGGGGGCCCTTTTTGCCTTGGCCGCCTTGCGTTTTGAGGATGACATGTTGCTGCTTCCACAGAGCGATCTGGGATATGCAGCCAGAAGCGCACCTCACAGTGCAAGAAATACAATATCTATATAACTGTATCCAGTACACTGATACACAGTGAGGCACTAGAGGGACCAGCACAGAAAAAACGCTTACCGCCCGCTTAAAAAGCGGGTGTGTGGTCGCCAGATAGCCCCTAGTCCAGGTCTCCCAGAGCCTTGCGTCCTTCCTCCAGCCAGGCATGCATGTAATGGCTGCCGGCGTCTCGAGAGAGGAAGGGGGGCGGGCCCTGGGCGTTCCTGGCCAAGAGCGGGAAGCCTGCTTCCCTCTGTGCCTAGTGTGAGGGCTGGAGCATGTAAATCAGGCTCCAGCCCTCGTCGCTGCTTGCGAACAGCGTCTCTCCCCTACCCTGAATGACAGGGTGGGGGCGGGAACGAAACGGAGCTGCCGGCGTCCTAGGCCCAAAAAGCCGGGGACTAAAGTTATAACCGCCGCCGCCGTAAAAGCGCGGACGGCGGATCCCCGGCGCACCACAAGTCACAGCAGCGCCGCCCGGTCCAGAGGGGGTCGGCACTGCGTTCCCATACACAAAACATCCCCCAGTAATCTGTAGGGACACTAACTCCAACATTGCGGTCCCCGGCGCACTACAACACCCAGCCAGCCCGGAGTGTGTCTGTGCCTGCCGGGGACACAGAGTACCTGTATGATGCAGGGCCTGTCCCTGATCGTACTCCTGCTCCGAATCCATCAGGTTCTAATGGGTCTGTGGATGGAGCCCGGCATCAGAGCTGAGAGGCCGGCAGGATCCCACTTCCACAGAGCCCTACCAGGGGATGTGGAAGGAAAACAGCATGTCAGGCTCCAGCCCTGTACCAGCAATAGGTACCTCAACCTTACAACACCATCCAGGGGTGAGAAGGGAGCATGCTGGGGACACTATATGTGTCCTCTTTTCTTCCATCCGAAACCGTCAGCAGCTACTGCTGACTAAAATCTGTGGAGCTATGCATGGAATGTCTGACCTCCTTCGCACACAAAGCTAAAACTGGAGAACCCGTGATACCACGGGGGGGTATAGCCAGAGGGGGAGGGGCCTTGCACTTTTAATGTAGTGCTTTGTGTGGCCTCCAGAGGGCAGTAGCTATACCCCAATCGTCTGGGTCTCCCAATAGAGCGCTGAAGAAATAATACCTCGTAAGAGAGCCGTAAAACGGCCCTTTCCTACAGGTGGGCAACCGCCGACTGAAGGACTCGTCCACCTAGGCTGGCATCCGCCGCAGCATAGGTATGCACCTGATAGTGCTTCGTGAAAGTGTGCAGGCTCGACCAGGTAGCCGCCTGACACACCTGTTAAGCCGCAGCCTGGTGCCTCAAAGCCCAGGACGCTCCCACGGCTCTGGTAGAATGGGCCTTCAGCCCTGAGGGAACCGGAAGCCCAGCCGAACGGTAAGCTTCGATAATTGGCTCCTTGATCCACCGAGCCAGGGTTGATCTGGAAGCCTGTGACCCTTTACGCTGGCCAGCGACAAGGACAAAGAGTGCATCCGAGCGGCGCAGGGGCGCCGTACGAGAAATGTAGAGTCTGAGTGCTCTCACCAGATCTAACAAGTGCAAATCCTTTTCACATTGGTGAACTGGATGAGGATAAATAGAGGGTAAGGAAATATCCTGATTGAGATGAAAGGGGGATACCACCTTAGGGAGAAACTCCGGAACCGGACGTAGAACCACCTTGTCCTGGTGAAAAACCAGAAAAGGGGCTTTGCACGACAACGCTGCTAGCTCAGACACTCTCCGAAGTGAAGTGACTGCTACTAGAAAAACCACTTTCTGCGAAAGGCGTGAGAGAGAAATATCTCTCATTGGCTCGAATGGTGGTTTCTGAAGAACCATCAGCACCCTGTTTAGATCCCAGGGTTCTAACGGCCGCTTGTAAGGTGGAACGATGTGACAAACACCCTGCAGGAACGTGCGTACCTGTGGAAGTCTAGCTAGGCGCTTCTGGAAAAACACAGAGAGCGCTGAAACTTGTCCCTTAAGGGAACCGAGCGACAAACCCTTTTCCCGTCCAGATTGAAGGAAGGACAGAAAAGTAGGTAATGCAAATGGCCAGGGAGAAAAACCCTGAGCAGAGCACCACGACAGGAAAATTTTCCACGTCCTGTGATAAATCTTGGCGGACGTTGGTTTCCTAGCCTGTCTCATAGTGGCAATGACTTCTTGAGATAACCCTGAAGACGCTAGGATCCAGGACTCAATGGCCACACAGACAGGTTGAGGGCCGCAGAATTCAGATGGAAAAAACGGCCCTTGAGACAGCAAGTCTGGTCGGTCTGGTAGTGCCCACGGTTGGCCGACCGTGAGATGCCACAGATCCGGGTACCACGACCTCCTCGGCCAGTCTGGAGCGACGAGGATGGCGCGGCGGCAGTCGGCCCTGATCTTGCGTAACACTCTGGGCAACAGTGCCAGCGGAGGAAACACATAAGGGAGCTGAAACTGCGACCGATCCTGAACTAAGGCGTCTGCCGCCAGAGCTCTGGGATCTTGAGACCGTGCCATGAACGTTGGTACCTTGTTGTTGTGCCGGGACGCCATGAGGTCGACGTCCGGCACCCCCCAGCGGCAACAGATCTCCTGAAACACGTCCGGGTGAAGGGACCATTCCCCTGCGTCCATGCCCTGGCGACTGAGATAATCTGCTTCCCAGTTTTCCACGCCTGGGATGTGAACTGCGGATATGGTGGAGGCCGTGGCTTCCACCCACATCAAAATCCGCCGGACTTCCTGGAAGGCTTGTCGACTGCGTGTGCCGCCTTGGTGGTTGATGTATGCCACCGCTGTAGATTTGTCCGACTGAATTCGGATCTGCTTGCCTTCCAGCCACTGCTGGAACGCTTTCAGGGCAAGATACACTGCCCGAATTTCCAGAACATTGATCTGAAGCGAGGACTCTTGCTGGGTCCACGTACCCTGAGCCCTGTGGTGGAGAAAAAACCGCTCCCCACCCTGACAGACTTGCATCCGTCGTGACTACTTCCCAGGATGGGGGTAGGAAGGATTTCCCCTTTGACAATGAAGTGGGAAGAAGCCACCACCGAAGGGAAGCTTTGGTCGCCTGAGAGAGGGAGACGGTCCTGTCGAGGGACGTCGGCTTCCTGTCCCATTTGCGTAGGATGTCCCATTGAAGAGGACGCAGGTGAAACTGCGCGAAAGGGACTGCTTCCATTGCTGCCACCATCTTCCCCAGGAAGTGCATGAGGCGCCTCAAGGGGTGTGACTGGCCTTGAAGGAGAGATTGTACCCCTGTCTGTAGTGACCGCTGCTTGATCAGCGGAAGCTTCACTATCGCTGAGAGGGTATGAAACTCCATGCCAAGGTATGTGAGCGATTGGGCCGGTGTCAGATTTGACTTTGGAAAATTGATGATCCACCCGAAACTCTGGAGAGTCTCCAGGGTAGCGTCGAGGCTGTGTTGGCATGCCTCTAGAGAGGGTGCCTTGATCAACAGATCGTCCAAGTACGGGATCACCGAGTGACCCTGAGAATGGAGGACCGCTACTACAGTAGCCATAACCTTGGTGAAAACCCGTGGGGCTGTTGCCAGGCCGAATGGCAGTGCCACGAACTGCAGGTGTTCGTTTCCTATGGCGAAGCGCAAGAAGCGCTGGTGCTCTGGGGCAATCAGAACGTGGAGATAAGCATCTTTGATATCGATCTATGCAAGGAAATCTCCTTGGGACATTGAGGCGATGACGGAGCGAAGGGATTCCATCCGGAACCGCCTGGTCTTTACGTGTTTGTTGAGAAGTTTCAGGTCTAGGACAGGACGGAAAGACCCGTCCTTCTTTGGGACCACAAACAAGTTGGAGTAAAAACCGTGGCCCTGTTGATGAAGAGGAACAGGGACCACCACTCCTTCTGCCTTCAGAGTGCCCAGCGCCTGCAGAAGAGCCTCGGCTCTCTCGGGAGGCGGAGAAGACCTGAGGAATCGAGTCGGGGGACGAGAGATGAACTCTATCTTGTAACCGTGAGACAGAATGTCTCTCACCCAGCGGTCTTTTATTTGTGGCAGCCAGGTGTCGCAAAAGCGGGAGAGCCTGCCACCGACCGAGGATGCTACTAGAGGAGGTAGAAGTCATGAGGCAGCCGCTTTGTTAGCGGTGCTCCCAATGGCCTTTTTAGGACGTGACTTAGACCGCCATGCATCAGAGTTCCTTTGTTCTTTCTGAGACCTTTTGGACGAGGAGAATTGGGACCTGCCCGCGCCCCGAAAGGACCGAAACCTCGACTGCCCTCTCCTCTGTTGGGAGAGGTTCTGCTTGGGCTGGGGTAAGGATGTATCCTTTCCCTTGGATTGTTTGATGATTTCATCCAGGCGCTCGCCAAAGAGCCTGTCGCCAGAAATTGGCAAACCGGTTAAACTATTTTTTGGAAGCGGAATCTGCCTTCCACTCCCGTAGCCACAAGGCCCTGCGGACTACTACCGAATTGGCGGTCGCAACTGCCGTACGGCTCACAGAGTCCAGGACAGCATTCATAGCGTAAGACGCAATTGCCGAGGTCTGGGAGGTAATGGAAGCCACTTGTGGCGCGGCCGCTTCAATTTTCGCTTGACCTGCTGATATAGCTTGTAGCGCCCATACGGCTGCGAATGCTGGGGCAAAAGAAGCTCCGATAGCTACATAGATGGATTTCATCCAGAGCTCCATCTGCCTGTCAGTGGCATCTTTAAGCGAGGCCCCATCTTCCACTGCAAGTATGGATCTAGCCGCCAGTCTGGAGATTGGAGGATCCACTTTGGGACATTGAATCCAACCTTTAACCACTTCCGGGGGAAAAAGATAACGTGTATCCTTAAGGCGCTTAGAGAAACGCTTATCCGGACAAGCATGGTGATTCTGGATTGCCTCTCTGAAATCAGAGTGGTCTAGAAACATACTCTGTGTACGCTTGGGGAACCTGAAGCGAAATTTCTCCTGCTGAGAATCAGACTCCTCCGCCGGAGGGGCTGAGGGAAGAATATCCAGCAACTGATGAATGGATGCAATAAGATCATTCACTATGGCGTCCCCGTCTGGAGAATTAAGATTGAGAGCGCTTCCAGGATCAGAATCCTGATCAGCTGTTTCCGCATCATCAACCAGAGAATCCCCCCGCTGAGACCCTAACAATATGATGTCGAGGGAAATTCTAAGCGGGCTCGCTTAGACGATCTGGGGCTAGGTTCTAAGTCCGAACCCTCCGTCTGGGATGTATGAGATACCCCGTGAGGACATTGTTGGTCCAACTGAGGGGGGTCAGGGAACAATGATTCAACAGAGTCCCTTTGCTGAGATACCGGTCTGGACTGCAAGGCTTCTAGTATCTTAGCCATAGTCTCAGAGAGTTGATCCTTAAAGGCTGCAAACTCAGTCCCCGTCACCTGGACAGTGTCAACAGGTGGCTCCCCCTGGGCCCCTCTTAGCAGAGGATCCGGCTGAGGAAGTGTCACAGGGGTCGAACACTGTACACAATGAGGGTCAGTGGAACCTGCCTGTAGTCTTACATGCGGCGCAGGCAACATAATAAGCCTGTGTTTTGGCACCCCTGCCTTTTATGGGCGCCATGCTATAGTTTTCCCTGAGTAACACAATAGGGTATATAGCCAGAAAGAACTGTGCTCATACAGTGTAAATTATATACAGTACACAAATAATGTGCCCATACAATACAGCACCATGGGGCTAGCACCACATGTGCTGTTTACCAGCTGCCTAAGCGGTTGTGAGGCCACCAGAGACCGTGTCTGGGTCTCCCATGAATATGTCCCTCTCTGCAGCGTCGGTGGAGCTGACAGGAATGGCTGCGGCGTCCTGACGAGCTGAGGAAGCTGTGGGCGTGGCCTAGAAAGAGCGCGAAACGGGCGCTCATACTGTGCACAGTGAGGGGAGTGGAGCATGTAAATCATACTCCAGCCCTCATTGCTGCTCGCTCCGTGCAGCGTCCCGCCCTTCCCCTGCCTGTCAGGGCTGAGGGCGGGAGAAAAAAAAAAAAAGGGAAACTAGGCCGCAATGAAGCCGGGGACTGTAGTAATAAACGCGGCCGCCGTAAAAGCGCGGTCGCGTGAAAGTCCCCGGCGAACTACAAGTCCCAGCCGCGCCGCAGTGTCCCGTGGCAACGGCGGTCAGTGCGGTAGCCCTTACATATAAACACACTCAGCGACGCTGAGTGTGTAATGGCACATATAGACCCGGTCAGCGCCGCGGTCCCCGGTGCACTAGCACACCCAGCAAAGCTGAGGTGATGCCGTGCGCGGTCCCCATAGGGATACAGAGTACCTTTAAGATGCAGGGCCATGTCCCTGAACGGTATCGGCTCCTATCCATCAGGCTCCACAGGAGTTGTGGATGAAGCCCGGTCTCAGTGCCTGGAGACCGATAAGATCCCACTTCACCCAGAGCCCTAAGGGGGATGGGGAAGGAAAGCAGCATGTGGGCTCCAGCCGCCGTACCCGCAATGGATACCTCAACCTTAACAACACCGCCGACAAAAGTGGGGTGAGAAGGGAGCATGCTGGGGGCCCTATATGGGCCCACTTTTCTTCCATCCGACCTAGTCAGCAGCTGCTGCTGACTAATCTGTGGAGCTGTGCTGTGCGTGTCTGACCTCCTTCGCACAAAGCAAAAAACTGAGCAGCCCGTGGGAGCACGGGGGGTGTATTGGCAGAAGGGGAGGGGCCTAACACTTTTAAGTGTAGTACTTTGTGCGGCCTCCGGAGGCATAGCCTATACACCCAATTGTCTGGGTCTCCCAATAGAGCGAAAAAGAAAAGAAGTTTTATTCCCATTACTTTGTGTGTCCAGTTCAACATGAAAAATTTGGTGAAAGGTCCTTTTTATCTAAACTCCCAAGGATATAATATTACATCCTAGGCAGGGTGCAGGCGTACGGAGCGGATTCAGGTGCTGTGCTCGCTCCGTGCAGGAAAGAAGGGAATTTTGTTACTTACCGTAAATTCCTTTTCTTCTAGCTCCTATTGGGAGACCCAGACGATTGGGTGTATAGCACTGCCTCCGGAGGCCACACAAAGCAATTACACCAAAAAGTGTAAGGCCCCTCCCCTTCTGGCTATACACCCCCAGTGGGATCACTGGCTCACCAGTTTTAGTGCAAAAGCAAGAAGGAGGAAAGCCAATAACTGGTTTAAACAAATTCACTCCGAAGTAACCTCGGAGAACTGAAAACCGTTCAACATGAACAACATGTGTACCCGAAAAACAACCAAAAATCCCGAAGGACAACAGGGCGGGTGCTGGGTCTCCCAATAGGAGCTAGAAGAAAAGGAATTTACGGTAAGTAACAAAATTCCCTTCTTCTTCGGCGCTCCATTGGGAGACCCAGACGATTGGGACGTCCAAAAGCTGTCCCTGGGTGGGTAAAGAATACCTCATGTTAGAGCTGCAAGACAGCCCTCCCCTATATGGAGGCAACTGCCGCCTGCAGGACTCTTCTACCTAGGCTGGCGTCCGCCGAAGCATAGGTATGCACCAGATAATGTTTGGTGAAAGTGTGCAGACTCGACCAGGTAGCTGCCTGGCACACCTGTTGAGCCGTAGCCTGGTGTTGCAATGCCCAGGACGCACCCACGGCTCTGGTAGAATGGGCCTTCAGCCCTGATGGAACCGGAAGCCCAGCAGAACGGTAGGCTTCAAGAATTGGTTCTTTGATCCATCGAGCCAGGGTGGCCTTAGAAGCCTGCGACCCTTTGCGCTTACCAGCGACAAGGACAAAGAGTGCATCCGAACGGCGCAAGGGCGCCGTGCGGGAAATGTAGATTCTGAGTGCTCTCACCAGATCCAACAAATGTAAATCCTTCTCATACCGATGAACTGCATGAGGACAAAACGAAGGCAAAGAGATATCCTGATTAAGATGAAAAGAGGATACCACCTTCGGGAGAAACTCCTGAATGGGGCGCAGCACTACCTTGTCCTGGTGGAAGACCAGGAAGGGCGCCTTGGATGATAGCGCTGCCAGCTCAGACACTCTCCGAAGAGATGTGATCGCTACCAGAAAAGCCACTTTCTGTGATAGTCTAGAAAGTGAAACCTCCCTCAGAGGCTCGAAGGGCGGCTTCTGGAGGGCAACTAGTACCCTGTTCAGATCCCATGGATCTAACGGCCGCTTGTACGGGGGTACGATATGGCAAACCCCCTGTAGGAACGTGCGCACCTTAGGAAGGCGTGCCAAACGCCTCTGAAAAAAGACGGATAGCGCCGAGACCTGACCTTTAAGGGAGCCGAGCGACAAACCTTTTTCTAACCCAGATTGCAGGAAAGAAAGAAAGGTAGGCAATGCAAATGGCCAGGGAGACACTCCCTGAGCAGAGCACCAGGATAAGAATATCCTCCACGTTCTGTGGTAGATCTTAGCGGACGTGGGCTTCCTAGCCTGTCTCATGGTGGCAACGACCCCTTGGGACAATCCTGAAGACGCTAGGATCCAGGACTCAATGGCCACACAGTCAGGTTCAGGGCCGCAGAATTCCGATGGAAAAACGGCCCTTGGGACAGTAAGTCTGGTCGGTCTGGTAGTGCCCACGGTTGGCCGACCGTGAGCTGCCACAGATCCGGATACCACGCCCTCCTCGGCCAGTCTGGGGCGACGAGTATGACGCGGCTGCAATCGGATCTGATCTTGCGTAGCACTCTGGGCAAGAGTGCCAGAGGTGGAAACACATAAGGGAGCCGGAACTGCGACCAATCTTGCACTAGGGCGTCTGCCGCCAGCGCTCTTTGATCGCGAGACCGCGCTATGAAGGTCGGGACCTTGTTGTTGTGCCGGGACGCCATGAGGTCGACGTCCGGCCTTCCCCATCGGCGACAGATTTCCTGAAACACGTCTGGGTGAAGGGACCATTCCCCTGCGTCCATGCCCTGGCGACTGAGGAAGTCTGCTTCCCAGTTTTCTACGCCGGGGATGTGAACTGCGGATATGGTGGAGGCCGTGGCTTCCACCCACATCAGAATCCGCCGGACTTCCTGGAAGGCTTGCCGACTGCGTGTCCCCCCTTGGTGGTTGATGTATGCCACCGCTGTGGAGTTGTCCGACTGAATTCGGATCTGCCTTCCTTCCAGCCACTGCTGGAAGGCTAGTAGGGCAAGATACACTGCTCTGATTTCCAGAACATTGATCTGAAGGGTGGACTCCTGCTGAGTCCACGTACCCTGAGCCCTGTGGTGGAGAAAAACTGCTCCCCACCCTGACAGACTCGCGTCTGTCGTGACCACCGCCCAAGACGGTGGTAGGAAGGCTCTTCCCTGTGATAATGAGGTGGGAAGAAGCCACCACTGCAGAGAGTCCTTGGCCGTCTGGGAAAGGGAGACTTTCCTGTCCAGGGATGTTGACTTCCCGTCCCATTGGCGGAGAATGTCCCATTGAAGTGGGCGCAGATGAAACTGCGCAAACGGAACCGCTTCCATTGCCGCCACCATCTTCCCGAGGAAGTGCATGAGGCGTCTTAAGGAGTGCGACTGACTTTGAAGGAGAGCCTGCACCCCAGTCTGTAGTGACCTCTGCTTGTCCAGCGGAAGCTTCACTATCGCTGAGAGAGTATGAAACTCCATGCCAAGATACGTTAGTGATTGGGTCGGTGACAGATTTGACTTTGAGAAGTTGATGATCCACCCGAACGTCTGGAGAGTCTCCAGTGCAACAGTCAAGCTGAGTTGGCATGCCTCTTGAGAGGGTGCCTTGACCAGTAGATCGTCCAAGTAAGGGATCACAGAGTGTCCCTGAGAGTGCAAGACTGCTAACACTGCCGCCATGATCTTGGTGAACACCCGTGGGGCTGTCGCTAGACCAAATGGCAGAGCTACGAACTGAAGATGGTCGTCTCCTATCACGAAGCGTAGAAAGCGTTGGTGCTCTGTAGCAATCGGCACGTGGAGATAAGCATCCTTGATGTCTATTGATGCTAGGAAATCTCCTTGAGACATTGAGGCAATGACTGAGCGGAGGGATTCCATCCGGAACCGCCTGGCGTTCACATGCTTGTTGAGCAGTTTTAGGTCCAGAACAGGACGGAATGAGCCGTCCTTTTTTGGCACCACAAAGAGATTGGAGTAAAAACCTTGACCTCGTTCCTGAAGAGGAACAGGGACCACCACTCCTTCTGCTCTTAGAGAATTCACCGCCTGCAGAAGGGCATCTGCTCGGTCGGGATGTGGGGAAGTTCTGAAGAACCGAGGCGGAGGCCGAGTACTGAACTCTATCCTGTACCCGTGAGACAAAATGTCTGTTACCCACCGGTCTTTGACCTGTGGCAGCCAAATGTCGCAAAAGCGGGAGAGCCTGCCACCGACCGAGGATGCGGAGGGAGGCGGCCGAAAGTCATGAGGCAGCCGCCTTGGAAGCGGTACCTCCGGTTGCTTTCTTGGGGCGTGAGTGAGCCCGCCAGGAATCAGAGCTCCTTTGCTCTTTCTGAGTCCCTTTGGACGAGGAGAATTGGGGCTTGCCCGAGCCTCGAAAGGACCGAAACTTTGACTGCCACTTCCTCTGTGGAGGTTTGCTTGATCTGGGCTGGGGTAAGGAGGAGTCCTTACCTTTGGACTGTTTAATGATTTCCGCCAATTGCTCACCAAACAGTCTGTCTCCAGATAATGGCAAGCTGGTTAAACATTTTTTAGAAGCAGAATCTGCTTTCCATTCCTTTAACCACAAGGCTCTGCGCAAAACTACAGAGTTGGCGGATGCCATTGAGGTACGGCTCGTAGAGTCCAGTACCGCATTGATAGCGTAGGTCGCAAACGCAGACATTTGCGTAGTTAGGGACGCCACTTGCGGCACTGCTGGACGTATGAGAGAGTCCACCTGTGCCAGACCAGCTGAAATAGCTTGGAGCGCCCACACGGCCGCGAATGCTGGAGCAAACGACGCGCCGATAGCTTCATAGACAGATTTCAACCAAAGGTCCATCTGTCTGTCATTGGCATCTTTAAGTGAAGCCCCATCCTCCACTGCAACTATGGATCTAGCTGCAAGCCTGGATATTGGAGGGTCCACTTTTGGACACTGGGTCCAGCGTTTGACCACGTCAGGGGGAAAAGGATAACGTGTATCCTTAAGGCGTTTAGAAAAACGCTTGTCCGGATAAGTATTGTGTTTCTGGATGGATTCTCTGAAGTCAGAGTGGTCCAGAAAAGTACTCAATTTACGCTTGGGATACAGAAAATGGAATTTCTCCTGCTGTGCAGCTGCCTCCTCTGCAGAAGGGGCTGGGGGAGAAATATCCAACAGCCTATTGATGGCCGCTATAAGGTCATTTACCATGGCGTCACCATCTGGCGTATCCAAATTGAGTGCGGCGTCAGGACAAGACTCCTGATCACCCACCTCTGAACCCTCATATAGGGACCCTTCTCGCTGAGACCCTGATCCGCGTGATGACGTGGAGGGTCTCTCCCAGCGAGCTCGCTTAGGCGGACTGGGACTGTCATCGGAGTCAGAGCCCTCAGCCTGTGATGCCTGGGACCCCCTTGAAGTACGGATTAGTTCCAACTGAGGGGGACCGGGGAACATAGACACAGCAGTGTCTATGGTCTGAGCAACTGGCCTGGACTGCAAGGTCTCCAGGATTTTTGTCATAGTCACAGACATTTTATCAGCAAAGACTGCAAATTCTGTCCCCGTCACCGGGGCAGGGTTCACAGGCGCCTCTGCCTGGGCTACCACCACAATAGGCTCTGGCTGACGAAGTGCCACTGGGACTGAACATTGCACACAATGAGAGTCGTTGGAGCCTGCTGGTAGATTAGCCCCACATGCTGTACAAGCAGTGTATACAGCCCGTGCCTTGGCACCCTTGCGTTTTGCGGATGACATGCTGTTGTCTCCTCAAAGCAATATAGGGTGTACAGCCAAGAAGCGACCTTACAGTGCAGTATATAAATATATCTAGACACAGCAGTGTCTATGGTACAGCGAAAAATATAACACTGTGGCACTAGTGGGGCCGCACGTATGTGCTGCTTACCGCCCGCTTAGCGCGGGTGTGTGGTCGCCAGAAACCCCTAGCCTGGGTCCCCCAGAGCCTGCGTCCGTTCTCCAGCCAGACTGCATGTGTATAATGGCTGCCGGCGTCCTGGGGAGCTGCAAGCCTGGGGGCGGGCCTAGGGCGTGCACAGAGAAAAAGCGCGAAGCCTGTGTCCTACTGTGCTCAGTGAGAGGGCTGGAGCATGTAAATCGTGCTCCAGCCCTCGGCGCTGCCGATTGAACAACGTCTCTCCCCTACCCTGATTGACAGGGTGGGGGGCGTTAACGAAGCGGAGCTAGGCCGCAGAAAGCCGGGGACTAAAGTTAGAAGCGCCGCCGCCGTAAAAGCGCGGTCGGCGCGTCCCCGGCGCACTACAAGTCGCAGCTGCGCCGCCGCTCCAGGGGCGGTCAGCGCGGCGATCCACACACATAAAGTCCCCCAGTAATCTGCGGGGACTATAAGCCCAGCGCACAGCGCTACAGTCCCCGGCGCACTAGCACACCCAGCAAGCCTGGGGTGTGCGTGGCCTGCCATACGGGGACACAGAGTACCTGAAAGTTGCAGGGCCTTGTCCCTGAACGGCACTCCCGCTCCGCATCCAGCAGGTTCTATGGGTCTGTGGATGGAGCCCGGCCTCAGGGCTTGGTGGCCGGTAAGATCCCACTTCCTCAGAGCCCTTCAGGGGGATGAGGAAGGAAAACAGCATGTGGGCTCCAGCCTCCGTACCCGCAATGGGTACCTCAACCTTACAAACCACAAGTGGGGTGAGAAGGGAGCATGCTGGGGGCCCCATATGGGCCCTCTTTTCTTCCATCCGATATAGTCAGCAGCTACTGCTGACTAAACAGTGGAGCTATGCGTGGATGTCTGACCTCCTTCGCACAAAGCAGAAAACTGGTGAGCCAGTGATCCCACTGGGGGTGTATAGCCAGAAGGGGAGGGGCCTTACACTTTTTGGTGTAATTGCTTTGTGTGGCCTCCGGAGGCAGTGCTATACACCCAATCGTCTGGGTCTCCCAATGGAGCGCCGAAGAAAAAGCAGCTGAAAAAAAACGCGCAATTTTTATTGCGTTTGCGCATTTTTTTTTTTCACATACTTTTTTCTATGCTGTTCTGTGCATTTTTTTAAATCATGGCCAGCGCGTAGGTTCAGGCGCTTTATTCCCCATGATCGCCACCAGGTCATCGGCTGACCTTACACCTAGGACTCCTCTCTCTCTCTGCTCGGAGCGGTGCCCGCGCCGTTCCCAGCAGTTTAACTCCCTGAATGCTGTGATCAATGTGATCGCAGCATTCAGAAGAATTCATGGAGGAGAATCGCTTACCTCTCCTTGGCGATTGGGTCCCTGTAATGCAATCACAGGGACCTGGTCACTGCCATAGTCACCATGCCGACCGTGGGTTACTGAGGTACAGATTGCCTCACAGACCATGACACCTAAGTCACAGCAAGGTCCTGCGGTAAAGACCGCGAGATGAGGAAATGGTCACTGGGGTTCCCTGCAGCATCAAAAAAGCACATAAAAAAATGAGAAGAAAAAAAAAAAGCAACATGCCTTTTTCTTGCATTTTTTACAGACTCCACTGAAGTCACTTGATGAAAAAAGGAAAAACCGCTGGAAAAAAAAAAAAAAAATCGATATGCTGCTTCTTTTTTCAGCAACAAAAACTACAAGGAAAAAAAAAGCAGCATGTGCACAGCAAGTCACGATCCTCATAGACACACACTGCTGGGATGCTTTAAAGGGAACCTGTCACCAGATTTGGGGCCTTTAAGCTGTGGCCACCACCAATGGGCTTTGATATACTGCATTCTAACATACTGTATATAAGAGCCCAGGCCGCTGTGTAGAACGTAAAAATTACTTTATAATACTCCCCCCCCAAGGGGTGGTGCAGACTTGTCGGATAGGTGTCTCTGTTCTTCAGGTGCGGCGCCTACTCTGTCGGCAATCTTTATCCTTCTTCTGAAGCCGGGGTGCATGATGCATCATCCACACTCACCAGCATTGAGGTCCTGCACAGGCGCACTTTGATCTGTCCTTAGCAGGGCAGATCAAAGTATTGTAGTGCGCCTGCGCAGGACCTCAATGACGGCGCGTGTGGACGACATAGGACGTGTCATGCACCCAGGCTTCAGAGAAAGGAGGACAAAGATGGCCGAAAGAGGAGGCGCCGCACTGAGAAAACGGAGACGCCCATATAATCCAACTCCATCACAGCGACCGTTTAGGTAAGTATCATAAAGTTATTTTTACGCTCTACACAGAGGCATGGGCTCTTGTATACAATATGTTAGAATGCTGTATATAAGAGCTCACTGGTGGTGGCCGCAGCTTATAGTCACCAAAGCTGGAGACAGTTTCCCTTTAATTAAAAAAAAAGCAAGGAAAAAAAATACCAATGTGGTCACAAAGCCTTCAGGTTTTTTTTTTTGTCTTTTGTCTTTGGCAACGGCCTTGGGGATTGACCACCTCTGTTAGACACCAAGAGATGTGCAGTGCTGACAAGCTCTTTTTTGTTACGTTTGTTAGCGCTGTTTTGAAGCTGGCCGTTACCTCCTAACCTTGGCCAGTTGCAGTGCAGTGTTTACAAGCTCGGCACTAGCGGTGGTCGGTCTCCAAGGCAATGAGCAGTAGAGATAAGAAAAAGTATTAATATCTAAAAAAGGTGGAAATTGTAATAAGCAGTAAACTACAAAAGAGAATTTTGTTTACTTACCGTAAATTCTTTTTCTTATAGTTCCGTATTGGGAGACCCAGCACCCTCCCTGTTGCCTGTTGGCAATTTCTTGTTCCGCGTGTTATCACCGGCTGTTGTCGTGGACAGAGTCTCCGGTTGTTCCGGCTTTTGCTCTGTTCTACTTGTGGGTGGCTATTCTCCTTCAGCTTTTGCACTAAACTGGCTGGGTCTGCTCACCAGGGGGTGTATAAGCTCAGAGGGAGGAGCTACACTTTTTAGTGTAGTACTTTGTGTGTCCTCCGGAGGCAGAAGCTAAACACCCATGGTCTGGGTCTCCCAAGACGGAACTATAAGAAAAAGAATTTACGGGAAGTAAACAAAATTCTCTTTTTTTCTTTATCGTTCCTTTGGGAGACCCAGACCATGGGACGTTCCAAAGCAGTCCCTGGGTGGGAAATAAACCGAAAAAAGGCAAGAAGTAGGCGGAACCTAACTTCACAAATGGGCGACAGCCGCCTGAAGGATGCGTCTGCCCAAGCTCGCATCTGCCGAAGCATGAGCATGCACTTGGTAGTGCTTCGAAAAGGTATGTAGGCTAGTCCAAGTGGCAGCCTGACACACTTGTTGAGCCGTAGCCTGGTGCCTAAAAGCCCAAGAGGCACCGACAGCTCAGGTCGAATGTGCCTTGACCCCCGGCGGGGGAGGCACCTGAGAACTCGGGTAGGCGTCCGAAATGGTCGACCTAATCCAACGGGCCAAGGTCGGCTTAGAAGCAGAGAGGCCCTTGCGCCGACCTGTGGTTAGCACAAAAAGAGAAATGCACCGCCTAAGAGCAGCGGTGCGAGACACATAGATCCGGAGCGCACGCACCAGATCCAGAGTATGCAGCGATGAACAGGAGCCGGACAAAAGGAAGGTAGGGTAATGTCCTGGTTAAGGTGGAAAGGAGAGACCACCTTAGGAAGAAAGTCTGGAGTCGGACGGAGAACCACCTTGTCTTGATGAAAAACTAAAAAAGGTGACTCCGAAGAGAGCGCGGCCAAATCAGAGACTCTCCTGAGGGACGTTAAGGCCACCAGAAAAACCACTTTCTGTGAAAGACGATGCAAAGAGACCTCCCTAAGAGGCTCAAAGGGGAATTTCTGCAAAACCGTGAGAACTAAATTAAGGTCCCAGGAATCCAAGGACCGCCGGTAAGGCGGAATGATGTGAGACGTGCCTTGCATGAAGGTGCGGACCTGAGCCAGCCGAGCGAGACGCCGCTGGAACAGAACTGACAGAGCTGAGACTTGTCCCTTGAGAGAGCTGAGGGACAGTCCTAGCTGCAGACCGGACTGTAGAAAAGACAGAAGGGTCGGCAAGGAAAAAGGCCAAGGAGGATGGTCAGTAGAGCGACACCAGGACAGGAACATTTTCCAAGTCCTGTGATAGATCTTAGCGGAGGAAGACTTACGGGCCCGAGTCATAGTGGAAATGACTTCAGGAGGGATACCAGAAGTCGTCAAGATCCAGGACTCAAGAGCCACGCCGTCAATTTGAGAGCCGCAGAATTCAGGCGGAAAAACGGACCTTGTGAGAGTAGGCCTGAATGGTCCGGGAGATGCCACGGCATCTCTACGGACAGATGGAGCAGGTCTGGATACCAAGCTCGCCTGGGCCAGTCCGGTGCAATGAGGATGACTCGACAGCCCTCCATTTTGATCTTGCACAGAACTCTGGGCAAGAGAGCTAGAGGGGGAAACACGTAGGACAGACGAAACTGGGACCAGTCTTGAACCAGTGCGTCCGCGGCGAATGCCTGAGGGTCGTGGGAGCGAGCCACGTAAACGGGAACCTTGTTGTTGTGACGGGATGCCATTAGGTCCACGTCCGGAGTGCCCCACTTGCGGCAGATTGACTGAAACACTGCCGGGTGCAGGGACCACTCGCCACCGTCCACGCTTTGACGGCTGAGATAATCTGCCTCCCAGTTTTCCACGTTTGGGATGTGGACTGCGGATATGGTGGACTTGGAGTCCTCCGCCCATTGAAGGATGCGGTGTACTTCCAACATCGCCAGGCGGCTGCGTGTCCCGCCTTGGTGATTGATGTAGGCAACCGCTGTCGTGTTGTCTGACTGGACTCGAATGTGCCTGCCTGCCAACAGGTGGTGAAAAGCTAGGAGAGCTAGAAGCACGGCTCTGGTTTCCAGCACATTGATTGAAAGGGCTGACTCGGACTGAGTCCAAGTGCCCTGCGCTCTGTGGTGGAGATATACCGCTCCCCAGCCGGATAGACTGGCATCCGTGGTGAGAATCACCCAGGACGGGGCCAGGAAGGAGCGCCCCTGGGACAGGGAGAGGGGCCGAAGCCACCACTGAAGAGAGCTCCTGGTTTGTGGCGACAGAGCCACTAACCTCTGTAAGGAGGAAGGCCGCTTGTCCCAACAGCGGAGGATGTCCAGCTGCAGAGGACGCAGATGGAACTGGGCAAAGGGAACCGCCTCCATGGACGCCACCATTTGACCCAGCACCCGCATCAGACGCCAGAGGGTATAACGGCGGGGCCTCAGCAGAGAGCGCACCGCTAGCTGGAGGGACTGCTGTTTGACTAAGGGCAACTTCACAAGTGCCGTCAAGGTCTCGAACTGCATCCCTAGGTACGTGAGACTCTGGGTCGGAGTCAGATTGGATTTGGGCAGATTGACCAGCCACCCGAATTGAGCTAGGGTGGAGAGAGTGGGCGAGACACTCCGCTGACAGTCTGCGCTGGATGAAGCCTTGACTAGAAGGTCGTCCAGGTAAGGAATCACTGCCAACCCCTGGAGGTGCAGAACCGCAATCACTGCTGCCATGACCTTGGCGAATACCCGAGGGGCCGTGGCCAACCCGAAGGGGAGAGCCACGAATTGGAAGTGATCTTCTCCTACTGCAAAACGTAGCCAACGCTGGTGTGACACTGCAATTGGCACATGCAGATAGGCATCTCTGATGTCGATGGATGCCAGGAAATCCCCTTGGGTCATAGAGGCAATGACTGTGTTGAACAAGACAGGCGGGAGGGCACCAAAAATGAGAGTAAATATATAAGTGGGATCACAAACCACTAGCACATTCTAAACAAACAATTGAAACCACAAGAGAAAAGAGAATGTGCACAAAGTGGGATCACCAAAAATTACCATGCAATAACATTTTATTATATCCAAAAGACATACAAAACACATAGATGTACATTAAAAACAATTAAAAAGCAAAAAAGCTTATACAGTTATTTGGTGCCAATGATATATACCACCAAAATGCACCCCACCCTCTCAATGAGCCACAGACAAACCCCACATAATAAGTCAGGGCAAATGTAATAGCCACAAAAGGTTCAGCTCAGTCAATAGCAAGCAGTAAAAAATGACATGCTAATAACGACAAAAGCAACCAGAGAATAATACTGCATATAAATACCTCAAAGCATGATGATGACCTGACCCTGAAGTATATGCCTGAAAAAATTTTTTTTAGAGGCAAAACATATACCCAAAGAAATGTCGCAAGGGGTGAATGGCAAAGCAATAGCATGAGAGGAGTGGGGTGTAGACCCCACGCGTATCGCTACAAAAAGTTGTAGCTTCCTCAGGGGAGCCACGAATTGGAAATGATCCTCTCCGATTGCAAAACGTAACCAACGCTGGTGTGAAAATGCAATTGGCACATGTAGATAAGCATCTCTGATGTCGATGGACGCCAGGAACTCCCCTTGGGTCATTGAGGCAATGACTGATCGCAGAGACTCCATGCGAAAATGCCGCACCTGAACATGCTTGTTGAGAAGCTTGAGATCCAGGATGGGCCGGAAGGAACCGTCCTTTTTGGGAACTAGGAAGAGATTTGAGTAGAAACCTCTGAACCGTTCCCGGGCGGGAACTGGTACAATTACTCCGTTTGCCTGCAAGGATGCCACGGCCTGTGAGAAGGCGGCGGCCTTGGAGCAGGGGGGAGTTGACAGAAAAAATCTGTTTGGAGGGCTGGAAGAGAATTCTATCCTGTAGCCGTGAGATATGATCTCCCTCACCCACTGATCGGAGACATGTTTTAACCAAGCGTCGCCAAAGTGGGAGAGCCTGCCACCGACTAAGGACGTTGCTGGGGCAGCCAGATAGTCACGAGGAGGCTGCCTTAGTGGCAGCACCTCCTATGGTCTTCTGTGGACGCGCTTTTGGGCGCCAGTTGGATTTCTGGTCCTTGGCTGAGTTAGCGGACGAGGCGGAAGGCTTAGAGGACGACCAGTTGGAGGAACGAAAGGAGCGAAACCTCGACCGATTCCTACCCTGGGCGGGTTTCCTGGTTTTGGTTTGTGGCATGGAAGTACTCTTCCCGCCAGTAGTTTCCTTAATAATTTCATCCAGCTGTTCTCCGAACAGCCGGGATTCAGCAAAAGGGAGCCCAGCAAGGTACTTCTTTGAAGAAGCATCTTCCTTCCACTCTCGAAGCCACAAGATTCTGCGGATAGCGAGGGAATTAGCCGAAGCCACCGCAGTGCGGTGAGAAGCCTCCAGCATGGCAGACATGGCATAGGATGAAAAGGCCGAAGCTTGGGAAGTTAAGGCATCCATCTCGGGCATAGATTCCCTGGTGAGGGAATGCATCTCCTCCAGACTAGCAGAGATGGCTTTGAGGGCCCACACTGCTGCAAAAGTCGGAGAAAACGCGGCCCCCGCCGCTTCATACACGGAATTGGCCAGAAGGTCAATCTGGCGGTCAGTGGAATCCTTAAGGGAAGTGCCATCAGCCACCGACACAACGGTCCGGGCTGCGAGCCTAGACACCGGAGGGTCTACCTTTGGGGACTGAGCCCACTCCTTGACCACCTCAGGTGGAAAGGGAAAACGGTCATCAGAACCACGCTTTGGGAAGCGTTTGTCAGGACAGGCCCTGGGCTTGGTCACAGCGGCCTGAAAACTGGAGTGGTTAAAGAACACACTCTTTGCTCTCTTAGGCAAGGTAAACTGGAGCTTTTCTGCCAGAGAGGGTTGCTCCTCTGATACTGGCGGATTGAGATCCAGTACAGAATTAATGGAAGCAATCAAGTCACTAAGATCTGAGTCACCTTTGGACAGATCAATGGGGCACATGGAGTTAGCCTCCGAGCCCCCTGTAAAAGGCATCCTCCTCATCCTGCGAGTCAGCTCTGGAATCAGAGCCACGGGAGGAGGAGGGAGAGGGAACCCTGCGTCTCTTCTCAGGAGGACGGGGTCTGGGCCCTGATGATGAATCCTCTGTGAGCTCCGGTCCTGAGAGACCCCTAGCAGCAGAGGCACCCTGTAAGGGGGGCTGATGCATATTCAGCAAAGTCCTGGACAGAAGTCCCATGGACTCAGCAAAAGACTGGGAGATAGACCTAGAAAAGGATTCTACCCAAGCCGGGGGTTCAGCCAAAGGAGCAGGAGCAGCCTGAGAGACCACTGGGGGTGAGACTCCAGGCTGTGGCACCGCCAAGTTAGAGCAGACATCACAATGTGGATAGGTGCTCAGTTCAGGCAGCAGGAGCTTACATGCAGCGCATACAGCATAAAGCTTTGGAGCCTTGCTCCTCGTGTGAGACATGCTGCTGGAGTGGGGGCTCTGCCAGAGAATGAACCCCAGGGAGTATATACAGAGGTCCACAACCGGAGACTGGTTGTGGCTTACCAGACCGCTGGAGCGGTGTTGTGTGCCCTCCAGATCCCGAAGCTCGGACCCCCAAGCATAGCACCTCAGCAGAGATGCTGCAGACCAGCGCTGCAATGACTGATCGCAGAAAGAACGCTGAGAAAATGGCCGCCGAAGCGAAGAGAGGGGGCGGGACTTGCTTGAGGAGCGGGATCTGAAGGGCCATAGAGACCTACAGGGGAGGGGACACACACTGCAGTGGGGAGTGTCTCTCCCCTGTACAGAACGGCCGCCGGGAGGAGCCGAGCCTGTCCCTCTGCATGAGTGACATGCGAGGGCAGTGAAACATAAACTAGGCCTCCGGCGAAGCCGGGGCCTAAATTTGAGCGGCGCGGCCGACACGCAGGCACCATCGGCGCGGTTCTCAGGCGACAGCTAGAGAACCCGCCGGAAATGTCAGTAAACACAATAAGCACACTCTACCCCAACAATAAAGTACAGGGACCCCGAAATCTAAACGTCTCAGGTACTTAGCTGCTGAGACGCAGGGCCAAGTCCCTGGGGATGAGCGCTCCGGTCCAGCAGGGTCCTGAAGGGCTGCGGATGGAGACCGGTGTCCTGCCAAGCATGGAGACCGTGCTGGCTCCCACTTCAAGCCAGAGCCCAGGAGGGATGGTGAAGGAGCACGGCATGTAAAGGCTCCAGCCTAGGAATCAATCTTACAACACCGCCGACACAGTTGGGTGAGAAGGGACATGCCGGGAGTCCAGACTTGGACCCCACTCTTCAATCTCGTTCCAAAAGGAAAAAATCATATGAGAATGCATGTGTGGATGTATGCCTCCTGAACACAAAGTGATAAACTGGCAGGGTCTGCTCACCAGGGGGTGTATAAGCTCAGAGGGAGGAGCTACACCTTTTAGTGTAGTACTTTGTGTGTCCTCCGGAGGTAGAAGCTAAACACCCATGGTGTGGGTCTCCCAAAGGAACGATAAAGAAAGCGCTTGTGTTCAAAATCCCTCTACGATAATGTCCATCTATAGAGATGGGAACAACCCTTTAAAAGTCCCTGTAGGTATTAGTATCCAAAGGCTGTGTTTTATATATGGGATTTTAAACAATATTATATTAAAAAAAAGTCCAGCACCTCCTGATAGAATGACAAGTGTGAACAGGTGCAAGCTGCTGCAACGGCAGAAAATGCATACTAATAAGGCTAGGTTCACACTTCCGTTAAATTGTATCAGTCACAATCCGCTGCTCTAGTAAACAACGGAATCCGTTTAGCGGATTCCGTTTCTCCCATAGACTTGTATGAGCGGCGGATTGTGACTGATGATGCTGCGTTGCACCCTCCGCCCGACTGATGAGCCGTGGAACGACTGACCGAGGGGTGGAAGGAACGCAGCCTGTAACTTTTTTTGAGCAGCGCGATCCGTAGGATTTTGCTGCGCATGCTCTCTCTGGCTCCCTGCACACGTAACCAGGATACACATCGGGTTACTAAGCAATGCGCTTTGGTTAGTTACCCGATATTTACACTGGTTACGTGTGCAGGGAGGCAGCGCTATGTGGTGTATGCTGGTAACCAGTATAAATATCGGGTAACCAAGCAAAAAGTGCTTTGCTTTTAGTTACCCGATATTTACCCTGGATACACAAGGAGGCCGACAGTTCCCCGCTCGGCTCTGCCCCCCTGCAGCACTCCGCATGTATTCTCACACTCTCACCTGTCCCCAGTCCTGCAGTGCCCGCGGCACTGACGTCCTCAGCGCCACGGCACCGCTCGGCTCTGCCCCCCTCGCGCTCCGCCCCCCCGCACACAACGGAGTCCGACAATTAATTCTGTTCTTTGCCATCCGTTGTACAATGCATCAGTCACATGCGTCAAGCAACGCATGTGACTGATGCAAAACAACGGAAATGTGAACCTGATGTGTATCGGCCCTTGAGAAAGGTTGCCGAAAAGCGCTTCGGGCTTGTGATCCTGGATACACCCCCAGTCGTCTGACTAATCCGGTATGTTCTGATACATTTGCTTGCTGCAATGTTGCTCTTTACCCTGACTGCATGACTAATCTCTGATAGCGTTTGTCATTGCACAACTCATCACGGTGTACCTGATGCTCAGACCCCTGGGGGGGTTGTACTTTAGATCCCCTGCATTATATGGGTATAGCCTCTGATTATTAACTATTTGCGTGAGTGAGTACACTATCCCTAATTAAAGTAAATGCAGGTGTATTATTATTGCTGTATTCGGATCACTACACAGCAGGACTACTTTTTAGCCTTTGTATCATTAGTATGTTTTCACTATATGTGTTGGTGATTGTTTTAATATATATTTTCAATAAAGTGAGCATAAAATAACTCCATTGTGTGGCATCACATTGTTTTAAGATACTGAGGAGTATGCATATATTGGGTAAAGAAGGGAATTTTGTTTACTTACCGTAAATTCCTTTTCTTCTAGCTCTAATTGGGAGACCCAGACAATTGGGTGTATAGGCTATGCCTCCGGAGGCCGCACAAAGTATTACACTCAAAAGTGTTAAGCCCCTCCCCTTCTGCCTATACACCCCCCGTGCTCCCACGGGCTCCTCAGTTTTGGTGCAAAAGCAAGAAGGAGGAAAAAGAATTATAAACTGGTTAAAAGTAACTTCAATCCGAAGGAATATCGGAGAACTGAAACCATTCAACATGAACAACATGTGTACACAAAAAAACAGGGGCGGGCGCTGGGTCTCCCAATTAGAGCTAGAAGAAAAGGAATTTACGGTAAGTAAACAAAATTCCCTTCTTCTTTGTCGCTCTATTGGGAGACCCAGACAATTGGGACGTCCAAAAGCAGTCCCTGGGTGGGTAAAATAATACCTCGTAAGAGAGCCGTAAAACGGCCCTTTCCTACAGGTGGGCAACCGCCGCCTGAAGGACTCGTCTACCTAGGCTGGCATCCGCCGAAGCATAGGTATGCACCTGATAGTGCTTCGTGAAAGTGTGCAGGCTCGACCAGGTAGCCGCCTGACACACCTGCTGAGCCGTAGCCTGGTGCCTCAAAGCCCAGGACGCGCCCACGGCTCTGGTAGAATGGGCCTTCAGCCCTGAGGGAACCGGAAGCCCAGCAGAACGGTAAGCTTCGAGAATTGGTTCCTTGATCCACCGAGCCAGGGTTGATTTGGAATCCTGTGACCCTTTACGCTGGCCAGCGACAAGGACAAAGAGTGCATCCGAGCGGCGCAGGGGCGCCGTACGAGAAATGTAGAGTCTGAGTGCTCTCACCAAATCTAACAAGTGCAAATCCTTTTCACATTGGTGAACTGGATGAGGATAAAAAGAATGTAAGGAGATATCCTGATTGAGATGAAAGGAGGATACCACCTTAGGGAGAAAATCCGGAACCGGACGCAGAACCACCTTGTCCTGGTGAAACACCAGGAAAGGGGCTTTGCACGACAATACTGCTAGCTCAGACACTCTCCGAAGAGAAGTGACTGCTACTAGAAAAACCACTTTCTGCGAAAGTCGTGAGAGGGAAATATCTCTCATTGGCTCGAATGGTGGTTTCTGAAGAACCATCAGAACCCTGTTTAGATCCCAGGGACCTAATGGCCGCTTGTAAGGTGGAACGATGTGACAAACCCCCTTCAGGAACGTGCGTACCTGTGGAAGCCTGGCTAGGCGCTTCTGGAAAAACACAGAGAGCGCTGAGACTTGTCCCTTAAGGGAGCAGAGCGACAAACCCTTTTCCAGTCCAGATTGAAGGAAGGACAGAAAAGTGGGCAAGGCAAAAGGCCAGGGAGAAAAAACCCTGAGCAGAGCACCACGACAGGAAAATTTTCCACGTCCTGTGGTAGATCTTGGCGGACGTTGGTTTCCTAGCCTGTCTCATAGTGGCAATGAAGTCTTGAGATAACCCTGAAGACGCTAGGGTCCAGGACTCAATGGCCACACAGTCAGGTTGAGGGCCGCAGAATTCCGATGGAAAAAACGGCCCTCGAGATAGCAAGTCTGTTCGGTCTGGTAGTGTCCACGGTTGGCCGACCGTGAGATGCCACAGATCCGGGTACCACGACCTCCTTGGCCAGCCTGGAGCGACGAGGATGGCGCGGCGGCAGTCGGTCCTGATCTTGCGTAACACTCTGGGCAACAGTGCCAGCGGAGGAAACGCATAAGGGAGCTGAAAACTGCGACCATCCTGAACTAAGGCGTCTGCCGCCAGAGCTCTGGGATCTTGAGACCGTGCCATGAACATTGGTACCTTGTTGTTGTGCCGGGACGCCATGAGGTCGACGTCCGGCACCCCCCAGCAGCAACGGATCTCCTGAAACACGTCCGTGTGAAGGGACCATTCCCCTGCGTCCATGTCCTGGCAACTGAGATAATCTGCTTCCCAGTTTTCCACGCCTGGGATGTGAACTGCGGGTATGGTGGATGCCGTGGCTTCCACCCACATCAAAATCCGCCGGACTTCCTGGAAGGCTTGCCGGCTGCGTGTGCCACCTTGGTGGTTGATGTATGCCACCGCTGTGGAATTGTCCGACTGAATTCGGATCTGCTCGCCTTCCAGCCACTGCTGGAACGCTTTCTGGGCAAGATACACTGCCCGTATTTCCAGAACGTTTATCTGAAGCGAGGACTCTTGCTGGGTCCACGTACCCTGAGCCCTGTGGTGGAGAAAAAAACGCTCCCCACCCTGACAGACTCGCGTCCGTCGTGACTACTTCCCAGGACGGGGGTAAGAAGGATTTCCCCTTCGATAATGAAGTGAGAAGAAGCCACCACTGAAGGGAAGCTTTGGTCGCCTGAGAGAAGGAGACGGTCCTGTCGAGGGACGTCGGCTTCCTGTCCCATTTGCGTAGGATGTCCCATTGAAGGGGACGCAGGTGAAACTGCGCGAAAGGGACTGCCTCCATTGCTGCCACCATCTTCCCCCGGAAGTGCATGAGGCGCCTCAAGGGGTGTGACTGGCCTTGAAGGAGAGATTGTACCCCTTTCTGTAGTGACTACTGCTCGATCAGCGGAAGCTTCACTATCGCTGAGAGGGTATGAAACTCCATGCCAAGGTATGTCAGCGATTGGGCCGGTGTCAGATTTGACTTTGGAAAATTGATGATCCACCCGACACCCTGGAGAGTCTCCAGGGAAGCGTCGAGGCTGCGTTGGCATGCCTCCTGAGAGGGTGCCTTGATCAGCATCCAAGTGCGGGATCACAGAGTGACCCTGCGAGTGTAGGAGCGCTACTACAGTAGCCATAACCTTGGTAAAAACCCGTGGGGCTGTTGCCAGGCCGAACGGCAGTGCCACGAATTGCAGGTGTTCGTTTCCTATGGCGAAGCGCAAGAAGCGCTGGTGCTCTGGAGCAATCGGTACGTGGAGATAAGCATTTTTGATATCGATCGATGCAAGGAAATCTCCTTGGGACATTGAGGCGATGACGGAGCGGAGGGATTCCATCCTGAACCGTCTGGTTTTTTACATGTTTGTTGAGCAGTTTCAGGTCCAGGACCGGGCGGAAAGACCCGTCCTCCTTTGGGACCACAAACAAGATGGAGTAAAAACCGTGGCTCAGTTGCTGAAGAGGAACCGGGATCACCACTCCTTCTGCCTTCAGAGTGCGCAGCGCCTGCAGAAGAGCCTCGGCTCGCTAGGGAGGCGGGGATGACCTGAAGAATCGAGTCGGGGGACGAGAGGTGAACTCTATCTTGTAACCGTGAGACAGAATGTCTCTCACCCAGCGGTCTTTTATTTGTGGCAGCCAGGTGTCGCAAAAGCGAGAGAGCCTGCCACCGACCGAGGATGCTACTAGAGGATGACAAAAGTCATGAGGAAGCCGCTTTGTTAGCGGCGCCTCCGGTGGCCTTTTAAGGACGTGACTTAGACCGCCATGCATCAGAGTTCCTTTGTTCTTTCTGAGACCTTTTGGACGAGGAGAATTGGGACCTGCCCCGCCCTGAAAGGACCGAAACCTCGACTGCCCTCTCCTCTGTTGGGGTATGTCCTGTTCGGACTGGGGTAAGGATGTATCCTTTCCCTTGGATTGTGTGATGATTTCATCCAGACGCTCGCTAAACAGCCTGTCGCCAGAAATTGGCAAACTGGTTAAGCGCTTTTTTGGAAGCAGAATCTGCCTTCCATTCCCGTAGCCACAAGGCCCTGCGGAGTACCACCGAATTGGCGGCCGCGACCGCCGTACGGCTCGCAGAGTCCAGGACAGCAATAATAGCGTAAGACGCAATTGCCGAGGTCTGGGTGGTAATGGATGCCACTTGTGGCGCGGCCGTGCATGTGGCTGTTTAATTTGCGCTTGACCTGCTGAGATAGCTTGTAGCGCCCATACGGCTGCGAATGCTGGGGCAAAAGAAGCTCCGATAGCTTCATAGATGGATTTCAAACAGAGCTCCATCTGCCTGTCAGTGGCATCCTTAAGCGAGGCCCCCTCTTCCACTGCAAGTATGGATCTAGCCGCCAGTCTGGAGATTGGAGGATCCACTTTGGGACACTGAGTCCAACCTTTAACCCCGTCAGGGGGAAAGTAGGATTTTTGTGTACTCACCGTAAAATCTCTTTCTCTGAGTCTTCATTGGGGGACACAGGACCATGGGTTATGCTGCTGTCACTAGGAGGCTGACACTAAGTAAACATAAAAAAGTTAGCTCCTCCCTAGCAGCATACACCCCGAGCCGGAGGCGGGCTCAGATCAGTTGGTGCACAAGCAGTAGGAGGAGTACCAGAATCACCATACATAAACACAAGTTGTAACTAAAACAATGCAGCCGTGCAAACAAGAGGTCTATGAACATAAGACCACTGAAAAAATAGCAGGCAAATGCAATTGAATCAACCAAAAAACCAAGCAGGGTGGGTGCTGTGTCCCCCAATGAAGACTCAGAGAAAGAGATTTTACGGTGAGTACACAAAAATCCTACTTTCTCTATCGTTTCATTGGGGGACACAGGACCATGGGACGTCCAAAAGCAGTCCCTGGGTGGGAATACCGAAAAACCCGCAGAGGCAGACAACAACAACCTCCCTCGGCGGGCTTGCACTATAATTGAATGCTGCCACCCTATTACAGGTGCGCAACTGCTGCCTGCAAGACCTTTCTCCCAAAAATAGCATCTGCCGATGCTTGGGTGTGAACGTGGTAGAACCTAGTAAAGGTGTGCAGGCTAGACCAGGTGGCGGCCTTGCAGACCTGGTCGGCCGACGCCTGATGCCTAATCGCCCAAGAGGCGCCCACTGCGCGGGTAGAGTGCGCCTTTACCCCCCGCGGCGGAGACTTGTCCCGAATCCGGTAGGCCTCTGATATGGCGGAACGGATCCATCTGGCAATTGTGGCCTTGGATGCCGAATCACCCTTCTTGGGACCAGAAGGGAGAACAAACAGACCATCTGACTTACGGAACGGCGCGGTCCTGGAGACATAAATTCTAAGTGCACGCACTAGGTCCAGGGTGTGCAAGGACCTCTCCAAGCTGTGAGAGGGGCCAGGACAGAAGGATGGAAGGATGATTTCCTCGTTAAGATGGAACGGGGAGACCACCTTTGGGAGAAAAGCGGGATCTGGACGGAGAACCGCTTTGTCCTGGTGAAAAATCAAAAAGGGGGAACGACAAGAGAGAGCTGCCAGCTCTGACGTCCTGCAAATAGAAGTGATGGCAACAAGAAACACCACCTTCCAAGACAGGTGAGACAGGGAAGATTCTCGCAAGGGCTCGAATGGGGAGCCCTGAAGTGACCCTAGGACTAGATTAAGGTCCCACGGTTCTAGAGGCCGACGGTACGGCGGTGCCAGGTGGGCTACTCCCTGGATGAAGGTCTTAACCTGTGAACGAGCGGCCAGTGGCTTCTGAAACAGGATTGATAACGCCGATATCTGGCCCTTTAGTGTTGCGAGCGAGAGACCCGCATCTAGGCCTGACTGCAAGAATGCCAACAGGGAAGGAAGGGAGAAGGCGAGAGGAGAAGAAATATTCTGCTCTTCACACCACCTGAAGAAAACTTTCCACGTGCGGTGGTAAATCTTTGATGAAGATGGCTTCCTGGCCCTAATCATTGTCTGAATCACTCTTGAGGAAAAACCAGCCTTAGCTAGAACCCAGGATTCAATGGCCAGGCCGTCAAATTTAGGACCTGTGAGTTCTGATGGAAGAGAGGCCCCTGCTGCAGGAGATCTGGACGGTCTGGAAGGCGCCACGGAGCGTCTGCGAGGAGCTGAGTTAGTTCCGCGAACCATGCTCGCCTGGGCCAGTCCGGAGCCACTAGGATGACCGGTATCCCTTCCGCCTTGATCTTCTTGAGGACCCTCGGAATTAGAGGGAGCGGAGGGAAGATGTACGGGAGACTGAACTGGCTCCATGACAGGGTGAGGGCGTCGACTCCTAAAGCCAAGCGGTCGCGGCACCGCGCTACAAAGTGCGGAACTTGACGGTTGAACCGGGAGGCCATTAGGTCCACGTCCGGAACTCCCCATCTGTCGCAGATCTGGTTGAAGACTTCCCGGTTGAGGGACCATTCTCCGGAGGCGAGGCCTTCCCTGCTGAGGAAGTCCGCCGCCCAATTGTCCACGCCTGGGATGTGTACCGCTGAGATCAGGGAGTGATGACACTCGGCCCAGTGCAATATCTTCTTGACTTCTCGCATCGCCCCGACACTTCTTGTGCCGCCTTGGTGGTTGATGTACGCCACCGCCGTCGCATTGTCCGACTGGATCCTGACCGGGCAACCCTGTACTAGGTGCCGAAACTGCTGCAAGGCTAGCCGGATGGCTCTTATCTCCAAAATGTTGATCTGGAGACAACTCTC
This sequence comes from Anomaloglossus baeobatrachus, assembly GCF_048569485.1. Taxonomy (NCBI): domain Eukaryota; kingdom Metazoa; phylum Chordata; class Amphibia; order Anura; family Aromobatidae; genus Anomaloglossus; species Anomaloglossus baeobatrachus. Next base: position 51,637,176 of record NC_134358.1, read on the forward strand.
TCTCGGTGACCATCGGCCCTGCGCTGTGTGATGTCGAAACACTGCTCCCCAGCCCTGGAGACTGGCGTCGGTGGTCACTATCTTCCAGTGGAGCGGGAGGAAAGACCTCCCTGATGCGAGGTTGCGCTGATTGAGCCACCAACGGAGGGAGTTGCGGGTCTCCGGCGAAAGATGAAACCTGCGGTCCAGAGAAAAGGGAGATCTGTCCCACTTCTTCAGCAAGGCCAGCTGGAGTGGCCGGAGATGGAACTGTGCAAAGGGTACCGCTTCCATCGCCGCCACCATACGACCGAGGACTCGCATGCCGAACCTGATGGACACTTGGCGCTGACGCCGAAGAGCGCGGAGTCCTCGTTGTAGGGAGGAGATCTTCTCCTGTGTGAGGAAAACTCGCCCTTGGATGGTATCGAATACCATGCCTAAAAAGGTGATCCGACGGGCCGGGATCAGAGAGGACTTCTTCCGATTTATCAGCCACCCTAACCGTGAAAGGGTGTCGATCGTGACCTGAACCCCGAGAAGACAGTCCTCGAAAGAAGAGCCCTTTATCAACATATCGTCCAAGTACGGGATGACCATGACACCCCTGGCATGCAGGACGGACATGGCAGCAGCCATGATCTTCGTAAAGACCCTGGGTGCGGATGCGAGGCCGAAGGGAAGAGCTGTGAACTGGAAGTGATCTTCCGCTATCGCAAAACGGAGGAACTGTTGGTGAGAGGTGGCTATCGGGACGTGAAGATAGGCGTCTTGAATATCCAGCGATGCCAGGAATTCGCCTACCTCCATGGACGCGATGACGGACCGGAGTGACTCCATTCGAAACGGCCGAGGTCTCACCGACCTGTTCAGAAGCTTTAGGTCGAGGACGGGACGGACAGAGCCGTCCTTTTTGGGGACCACGAAAAGGTTGGAATAGAACCCCTTGAAACGCTCTGCGGGAGGGACTGGTACCACGACTCCGGTTCGGAGGAGGGAGTCTATGGAGTGAAAGAACGCGCGAGCCCGCGCGGTAGACTCGGGAGGGCGAGATAGGAAAAAACGTCTCGGTGGCTTTGCCTCGAATTCTATTTTGTAGCCTGATGTGATGATCTCTCTGACCCAGGCATCGGCGGTCAGGGGGATCCACACATGCTGAAAACGAGACAGGCGCCCTCCCACAAGTCTGGCGCTGTTGCGCGCCGACCGCGAGTCACTTGGAGGAACGACGGCGGTAACCAGAAGAGGATCTCGTGGACTGGCGGGGGCGTGAACGCCAGGCGGGATTGGTCTTGAATGACGGGGTCTTCCTGTCTCTCGGAGGAGAGCGGCTTTTCCGCGGCTGGGGATTGGAGCTGAAGCTGCGAAAGGACCGGAAACGAGCGGTGGAGCGCCGATTCTGGAAGCGCTTGGGGCGCAATTGGGGGAGAGATGTACTCTTTCCTCCCGTTGCATCGGAGATCAGCTGGTCCAGCCTATCTCCGAAGAGACGCTCCCCTAGGAAGGGCAGGGAAGTTAATGACTTCTTAGAGGCCGCATCCGCGTTCCAGGAGCGGAGCCAAAGGGCTCGACGGATGGCCACATTGTTGCTGGCGGCCTGGGTCGCGCAACTTGCAGACGCCAGGGCTGCATTGAGCAAGTACTCACCCGCGAGGGAAATCTGCGAGGCGATGGGAACCAGGTTCGGATTGGTAGGAATGACGTGGAGACCGCCGCGTAGCGTGTCCGCCCAGGACATCAGGGCCTTCGCCACCCAAACCGAGGCGAAGGCCGGAGAGAGGGATGAGCCCGCTGCCTCGAAGGCGGAACGGGCCAACCTGTCAATAGTACGGTCCGTAGGATCTTTGAGAGACGTACCGTTAGTGAGTGGAAGGACTGTGTGAGAAGACAGGCGGGAGACTGGGGGGTCAACCACAGGGGAACCTGCCCAATCCTTTCGAAGACCCTCAGGAAAGGGATAATGCAAATCGATGGACTTACCGCTGGTAAATACCCTGTCCGGCTGTTGCCTGTGGCTGCGCAGTAACTCAGCGAATTCTGGATGTCCGCTGAATGTGTTCTGGGCCCGCTTCACCCGCTTAAAGGAGACCTGGGTGCTCTGGGAGGAGACTGGGTCCACCTGTACCTTCAAGGTCTGGTTTACTGCTTCTATCAGGCTATTTACCATGTGCCGAATATCGGCCGCCTGCTCTGAGTCCTGTAGGGGTACCGCATCGGAATCATCCTCGGAGCAGTCAGAAGCCTCCCTGGAGGACTGACGGTCTGGACCTGGGGATGAAGGTGAAACCTGGGAAGAGTCTGAGGACGAGACCCGGCGGGTCAGTTTCTGAGCAGCAGAGGAGGACCCTGCAACGGGGCTCACCTGCTCCGGGGGCAATTGCGCCGGGTCTGCGGGAATCTGGGCGAGCGTCGGCAGCAGGCGTAGAGCTTGCGCGATGGTCCGAGAAGCCTCAGAGAGGGAATCTACGGACTGGGACAGGGACGCTAGCCAGTCGGGGGGGGGCGGGACGCAGGGCCCTGCAGCATATGGCGCTGTGGCGTCTGCGGTATCAGAAGCGTCGGCCGCGGAGTCCTGCGGAGGCTGCGCGTCTGTAGAACAGACGGAGCATAGTGGGGCGTCCTGACCCTGGGAAAATTTGGAGCTGCAGGAGGAGCATGCAAAAAATAGTGCAAAGGGGGCCTGCTTGGATTGGGTGGGCTTAGCCTTAGGCATGGTGCACACAGGTACTCTCCCTGGTGGCTGCTAGGAAGGAGACAGGAGAGGGTTAACTCGTCCCTAAACTCAGAGAATGCTACCTAGTGAGGGCTACTCCTTAGGAGCAGAGCTTACCCAGGTCCTGCGTGCTGCCCACCAGTCCAGAAGTGGAGTCCAGGAATGAGCTGGCCAGAAAACTCAGAACGCCGGCGTGCTGCAGCCTCAGGGGACCAGAGGCAGGCTAAAATGGAGAGGGGACGCTGGAGGAGGCTGGGGGAGGAGCAGGATTCCGGCGCGAAAACCCGGAGGATTCACAGCCCCCACCATCATCCAGGAGGCAGAGCAGTGGGAGGTACAGAGGGAGACGACCGGCGGCCAATAGCATGCAGCGGGGGCGTGGCTAGGACGCAGGAGCGACTAGGCCGAAGCCGGGGACTAAATTTATGGAGGGGGCCGGGGGAAAGAGCAGGGAAGTCGGATCCTACCTGCAATCGGCGGCGCCGGCTCAGCGATGGATGCGGTGCAGGCAGAGCTCCCTGGCCCTGCCTGTGAACAGCGCTGCTCGTCCAGGAAGGCTCCGGGGGAGAGCGTGCTGAAGGCAGGGTAGTAGGCATCATGATGGGGGTAGACAGCCCCCTATCAGGAGAAGGCAGCGTGACAGGGCCCCATCTATCACAAACGCTGCTGAGGTTCCATCCCTGCTGTATTCCCCTGTACGCCCTTTGGGGTGATACCTCAGGGCGAATCAGGGGTGCCCACAAAACACCCTGCCCACACGCGCACCCCCGGGAGTGGTACCACGGGGACGGGCGGGGGAGAGGGCCCCGAAGTCTCAAGCCCCTGCGACCCTGGGGAGCGGTACCCACGGGGCTGCGGAGAATGAGTGAAGCGAATACCTGCAGAGAAGAAGACGACGACAGGTATGAGAGTGATGAGCGGCGCCGAAATAAAATAAAAAAGCGCAAAAACATACATGGCTGAGGGGGGCCGAGACGGCCCACATCAGCCTCCTACGACACTAAGCTAAAAACTGATCTGAGCCCGCCTCCGGCTCGGGGTGTATGCTGCTAGGGAGGAGCTAACTTTTTTATGTTTACTTAGTGTCAGCCTCCTAGTGACAGCAGCATAACCCATGGTCCTGTGTCCCCCAATGAAACGATAGAGAAAAGGATAACGTGTATCCTTAAGGCGCTTAGAAAGCCGCTTATCTGGACAAGCATGATGAATCTGGACTGCCTCTCTGAAATCAGAGTGGTCCAGAAACATACTCGGTGTAAGAGAAGCTGACTCCTCCGCCGGAGGAGCTGAGGGAGAAATATCCAGCATTTGATCGATGGACGCAATAAGAACGTTCACTATGGCGTCCCCGTCTGGAGTATTAAGATTGAGAGCGCCCTCAGGATCAGAATCCTGATCAGCTGTCTCCGCATCATCAACCAGAGATTCCCCCCGCTGAGACCCTGAACAATACGATGTCGAGGGAAATTCTAAGCGAGCCCGCTTAGTCGGTCTGGGGCTGGGGTCTAAGTCAGAACCCTCAGCCTGGGATGTATGAGATACCCCGGGAGGACATTGTTGGTCCAACTGAGGGGGGCCAGGGAACAATGATTCAACAGAGTCCCTTTGTGACACAGGGCCGAACATTGCACACAATGAGGGTCAATGGAACCTGCCGGCAGCTGGGTCGTACAAGCGACGCAGGCAGCATAATAAGCCTGTGTTTTGGCACCCCTGCCTTTTGTGGGCGCCATGCTATTGTTTTCCCTGAGTAACACACTAGGGTATATAGCCAGAATGAACTGTGCACATACAGTGTAAAATATATACTATAAACAAATAATGTAGCAATACACTACAGCACCATGGGGCTAGCACCACAGGTGCTGCTTACCATCCGCCTAAAGCGGTTATGAGGCCACCAGAGACCGTGTCTGGGTCTCCCAGGGTTTGTCCCCCTCTGCAGCGTCGGAGGAGCTGACAGAAATGGCTGCGGCGTCCTGACGAGAGGAGGGAGCCGTGGGCGTGGCCGAGGTGCTCACACTGTGCACAGTGAGGGGGGTGGAGTATGGAAATCATACTCCAGCCCTCAGTGCTGCCCGTTCCGTGCAGCGTCCCGCCCTTCCCCCTGCCTGTCAGGGCTGAGGGCGGGAGAAAGGGAAACTAGGACGCAAGCAAGCCGGGGACTCGAGTATACGCGTGGCCGCCGTAAAAGCGCTGCCGACGCTGAAGTCCCCGGCGAACTACAAGTCCCAGCCGCGCCGCAGTTTCCCATGGCAGCGGCGGTTAGCGCGGTAGCCCCTACATATAAACACACTCAGCGACGCTGAGTGTGTAATGGCAAAGTTGAACCCGGTCAGCGCCGCGGTCCCCGGTGCACCAGCACACCCAGCAAAGCTGAGGTGTTGCCGTGCGCGGTCCCAACAGGGATATAGAGTACCTTCACGTAGCAGGGCCATGTCCCTGAACTGTACCCGGCTCCTATCCAGCAGGCTCCACAGGAGTTGTGGATGAAGCACGGTCTCAGTGCCTGGAGACCGATAGGATCCCACTTCACCCAGAGCCCTGAGGGGGATGGGGAAGGAAAGCAGCATGTGGGCTCCAGCCTCTGTACCCGCAATGGATACCTCAACCTTAACAACACCGCCGACAAGAGTGGGGTGAGAAGGGAGCATGCTGGGGGCCCTATATGGGCCCACTTTTCTTCCAACAGACATAGTCAGCAGCTGCTGCTGACTAATCTGTGGAGCTGTGCTGTGCGTGTCTGACCTCCTTCGCACAAAGCAAAAAACTGAGGAGCCCGTGGGAGCACGGGGGGTGTATAGGCAGAAGGGGAGGGGCTTAACACTTTTGAGTGTAATACTTTGTGCGGCCTCCGGAGGCATAGCCTATACACCCAATTGTCTGGGTCTCCCAATAGAGCGACAAAGAAATTGGGGGATCATTACGTGAGAACACGAGGTTGTAATATGGTTCACTGTAACTCCCCTTTTTTCATGAAAACTGTTATAATACTAGCCTAAGTGTTGCACGGTCTATACTGCAGCTCTCAACAGGTTTAGTTTGCGGACGAACAAGTTTTAAGAAAGAAAAAAAAAAAGAAGAAAGTTCCGTACTTATCCTTCTCTTTTCCAACAGCGAATATAGGGTGCAGTAAGACGCCGCCGGTTTTCAGCTCAAAGGCTACAATCTTATCCAGTTCCTAGAAAACAGAACACGGATTACTCAGATTAAATTCGGGCGACCAAACCAATAAATGAAGAATAATAGACAAACAAAGCCATAAAGTAATGAATCCACAGAGGAAAGCTTAAGAGAAGGCGGGTCACACTGCCCCTTGTGGTGACAGTCATTAATGCAATGATGCACAATCCAGTTCAGCTCCACAGCGCGTATTCACGTCTTCAGCAGACTTTCAGTGCCTTCATATTAGGAGAGGCGCTTGGTTTGTGCACTACACGCCCTCGGGTCACTTTCGCTAACATAACTGTACACGGTTTGGTTTTTTTTGCATACTGGAAATAAACATTGTTTCTCATCAGTGTGTTGTATCCGATTTTCATCTATTTTTGGTCCATGTGTTCCTTTTTACCATCTATATAGCATCCGATATTTTACACTCTCTGGAGTCACCCGTCATCCCCTAACCTGCGATACTCGGCGGAGTCATGCCGCCCCCCCACGGATCCTCGGCGGAGCCGCGCCCCCTCTCCAGGGATCCTCGGCGGAGCCGCGCCCCCTCTCCAGGGATCCTCGGCGGAGCCGCGCCCCCTCTCCAGGGATACTTTGTGGAGCCGCGATCCCGCTCCAGGGATACTCGGTGGAGCCGTGCCCCCTCTCCAGGGATACTCGGTGGAGCCGTGCCCCCGCTCCAGGGATACTCGGTGGAGCCGTGCCCCCGCTCCAGGGATACTCGGTGGAGCCGTGCCCCCGCTCCAGGGATACTCGGTGGAGCCGTGCCCCCGCTCCAGGGATACTCGGTGGAGCCGTGCCCCCGCTCCAGGGATACTCGGTGGAGCCGTGCCCCCGCTCCAGGGATACTCGGTGGAGCCGTGCCCCCGCTCCAGGGATACTCGGTGGAGCCGTGCCCCCGCTCCAGGGATACTCGGTGGAGCCGTGCCCCCGCTCCAGGGATACTCGGTGGAGCCGTGCCCCCGCTCCAGGGATACTCGGTGGAGCCGTGCCCCCGCTCCAGGGATACTCGATGGAGCCGTGCCCCCGCTCCAGGGATACTCGGTGGAGCCGTGCCCCCGCTCCAGGGATACTCGGTGGAGCCGTGCCCCCGCTCCAGGAATACTCGGTGGAGCCGCGCCCCCGCTCCAGGAATACTCGGTGGAGCCTCGCCCCCTGCTCCAGGGATACTCGGTGGAGCCGTGCCCCCTCTCCAGGGATACTCGGTGGAGCCGTGCCCCCGCTCCAGGGATACTCGGTGGAGCCGTGCCCCCACTCCAGGGATACTCGGTGGAGCCGTGCCCCCGCTCCAGGGATCCTCGGTGGAGCCGTGCCCCCTCTCCAGGGATACTCGGTGGAGCCGCGCCCCCTCTCCAGAGATCTTCGGCGGAGCCTCGCCCCCTCTCCAGGGATACTCGGTGGAGCCGTGCCCCCTCTCCAGGGATCCTCGGTGGAGCCGTGCCCCCTCTCCAGGGATACTCTGGAGTCGCCCACCACATCCACTCTTGCTGTGATACTAGGTAGCGTCCCTTCCCTCCAGTAAATTGCATTGAAATGTTATAAAGCACAGGTCTCCTCACCTCTTTGATCCAGTGCCGATACTGATTTACACCGAATGTTTTCTTCATCCAGAGCCCGTAAATGTAACCAGAGATTCCCTTCAGCACCCACTCATCAGACCTGAGGGGGGAAAGAGCAGCCATTACCACATCACAGTAATAGCAGGGACTTACACTACAGCCTATTACGCTCGCTTTTATTTGGGAGACATTTGTAGCAGAGGGTCAGATATTATCTGGTGATCTCAGAAATATCAACTAATAAAATACAAAAAATAAATAAATAATAAAAAAAAAAACAAAAAAAAAAAAAAAAACAGAAATATCTGCAATGACATATCTTGTACGGAATCTGTCAGCACAGAATGACTGTCCAAACCAGGCACAGGCGCTCAGTGCACCCTTGCTGTGACCAAACATACAAGTGCACCTTCCTGCTAAACTCCTTACCCGCCTTTCCCAATTTGATTGACAGCTCTAACTTTACAAAGAAAGGCAGAGATAGGTGGAAAACAAGTTGGCGGGAACGTGCACTTATATGTTTGGCCCCGCCCTGATGCGTCAAGCTCCTGTGCGTAGTTTGAACAGTCATTCTGTGCCGACAGTGTCCCTTTAAAAGGAGACAGCGCCTTTAAGTGGTAATAGAGGAGAATAGGGAGAATGGTCTCACTTTACCATGACATCCTAGATATGAAACAGCCGAAGAACTGCTCGGCAAGTGCCTCCGCAAGACATCTTCTGGTTAGCGGCGTCTGGTCGATAATCAGGGCGCTGTGCAATAAGTTAGTACTGCAGAAACAGAAAAATAAAAAAATTAAATAACTATATCAAATTTGTAAGTTTAACTTTTTTTTTTCTCATCACAGCCATCGCAGGGACAGAGGTAGCAATGTAGGGAGGCAGAAGGGAGGGTACGATGCCGCACACACATTGTTAGGGGTCACCTTAGGTAAGGAGGCGTCATTTACAGAGACCCCCTCCCATCCACAGGTCAGCTGAGCTATGGGGAAACATTGCAGCCAGGCTGCATTACAAAGGCACCATTGCAGACCTGCCCAAAAAGGTGGTCCAAGCCTATAGCCAGGATGCGGTGATGTCACTGTTCCACCAAACCACTGCGGCCAATGATTGGTAGCAGTCGTCGGTTTACGCCATAAGACATCTGATGACGCGCTGCTCAAATCAGCTGATCAATGGAGCTGCCTTACAGAAAACACAGCTCCCAGGAGAAAATGAACTTATTTCCTTTAGAGTACCCACAGCTTTCAGTCATGGAGGCGTGCAGGGCGCATCTGTAAGCACGCTCCAGTTCCTTGACTGACAGCTCGCTCAGTAGCAAATCTGTGCAAAGCAAGTTGTCAAAGTGCCTGGGCATGTAAAGCGACGACTATAGCCACACCGACACACCGGCAGCTCCAGGGAAGAATAAAGTTAATTTTCTCCCGATAGTCACACTGTCCATAAAGTGGCCAGGCAGAAATGTATAACCTGCAGATTAACCCTATATCAGCAGGATAATAGCATTTGTGGACAACTGGACATGAGCTTTAATGGCAAGCTATGATGCTGCGTTTTTGGGGGGCATCTTGCCAGTTATCTTTGCCGTCTGCTGAGGACTCGGCCGACCCCTTTAAGTGCAGACCTGCCCTCACCAACCATCGCAACATGGCCCGGTGAACCCAAAAAGTGTTATGTTACAGGAGGTTTCCCGCTAATTGGAGTATCATATAAAATACAAAAAAAAATAAAAAATAATTAGAAAAAGAACTCAACCTGAAAATACTCATGGATGCATAGATGTTGACCTCCGTATAGGACTCATCTACAAATACGGTCTTGAAGCAGGAGTACGGGTATCGGCAGGTGAGGATCTCCTCGTAAAACTCAAACACCTCATGGAGGTAAGACGTGGTGTGCTTCAGGAGCGGGAGAAGCTGAGGTAGACAGAAGTGGGTCACCTGGAGGGGGGGGACCACAAAACAAAGAAACAGGATAATGGAGGGAAGAGGAGAAGAAAGACAGAAAATACAACATCAACAAACATCCGGCAGCTTTCTCTGCACCAAAAATTCATTAAAAATATACAAAGGCTTAAAAAATATTGACACCTTGGAGGGCAAATATAATCCTGCTAAGCACAAATATTCTGCGCTAAAATAAGTTTTGCAATTTTAGTTTCAACAGAAATTTTGCAGGGTTTAGACTTTGAAAGTTTTTTGTTTCTAATGTACATGGCTGCCTGCAGAATGATCTAACTGAGAATCTGTCAGTGAGAGAAGAAGGGAGAAGGAAGGAAGGGGATGAAGAAAGAAAGAAAGAAAAAAGGGGGAGAGGAAAGAACGAATGAACGAATGAATGAATGAATGAATGAATGAATGAATGGGGGAGAAGAAAGAAAGAAAGAAAGAAGGGGGGAGAAGAAAGAAAGAAAGAAGGGGGGAGAAGAAAGAATGAAAGAAAGAAGGGGGAGAAGAAAGAAAGAACGAAAGGAAGAAGGGGGTAGAAGAAAGAAAGAAAGAAAGAAGGGGGGAGAAGAAAGAAAGAAAGAAGGGGGGAGAAGAAAGAAAGAAAGAAGGGGGGAGAAGAAAGAAAGAAAGAAAGAAAGAAAGAAGGGGGAAAAGAAAGAAAGAAAGAAGGGAGGAGAAGAAAGAAAGAAAGAAAGAAAGAAGGGGGGAGAAGAAAGAAAGAAAGAAAGAAAGAAAGAAAGAAAGAAAGAAAGAAAGAAAGAAAGAAAGAAAGAAAGAAAGAAAGAAAGAAAGAAAGAAAGAAGGGGGTAAAAAAAGAGAATTTTGTTTACTTACCGTAAATTCTTTTTCTTATAGTTCTGTAATGGGAGACCCAGACCATGGGGTGTATAGCTTCTGCCTCCGGAGGACACACAAAGTACTACACTAAAAAGTGTAGCTCCTCCCTCCGAGCATATACACCCCCTGGATGACCAAATCTAGCCAGTTTAGTGCAAAAGCTGAAGGAGAGTAGCCACTTACAAGTAGAGATAGAGCAAGAACCGGAACAACCGGAGCCTCTGTCTACAACAACAGCCGGTGATAACACGCGGAACAAGAAACTGCCAACAGGCAACAGGGAGGGTGCTGGGTCTCCCATTACGGAACTATAAGAAAAAGAATTTACGGTAAGTAAACAAAATTCTCTTTTTCTTCATCGTTCCTATGGGAGACCCAAACCATGGGACGTCTCAAAGCAGTCCATGGGTGGGAATAAACAGAAAACTGAGAAGTAGGCGAAACCTAACTTCGCAAATGGGCGACAGCCGCCTGAAGGGTGCGTCTGCCCAAGCTCGCATCTGCCGAAGCATGAGCATGCACTAGGTAGTGCTCCGAAAAGGCATGCAGACTAGTCCAAGTGGCAGTCTGACAGACCTGCTGAGCCGTAGCCTGGTGCCTGAAACCCAAGAGGCACCGACAGCTCTGGTCGAATGTGCCTTGATCCCCGGCGGGGGAGGCACTCGAGTACACTGGTAGGCATCGGAAATGGCCGACCCAATCCAACAAGCTAGGGTCGGCTTAGAAGCCGAGAGGCCCTTACGCCGACCTGTGGTCAGCACAAAAAGAGAGGTGCACCGCTTAAGAACAGCGGTGCGAGACACATAGATCCGGAGCGCCCGCACCAGATCCAGAGTATGCAACGCTTTTTCAAAGCGATGAACAGGAGCCGGACAAAAGGAAGGCAGGGAAATGTCCTGGTTAAGGTGGAAAGAGAAACCACCTTAGGGAAGAAAGTCCGGAGTCGGACGGAGAACCACCTTGTTTTGATGAAAAACCAAAAAAGGTGACTCCGAAGAGAGTGCAGCCAAATCAGAGACTCTCCCGAGGGAAGTTATGGCCACCAGAAAGACCCCTTTCTGTGAAAGACGAGACAAAGAAACCTCCCTAAGAGGCTCAAAGGGGGGTTTCTGGAAGCCGTGAAGACCAGATTAAGGTCCCAGGGATCCAAAGACCGCCGGAAGGCGGCATGATGTGAGATGCGCCCTGTATGAAGGTGCGGACCTGAGCCAGCCGGGCCATACGCCGCTGGAACAACACTGGCAGAGCCGAGACCTGTCCCTTGAGGGTTAGTCCTAGCTGCAGACCGGACTGTAGAAGGGACAGGAGGGTCGGCAAGGAAAAAGGCCAAGAAGCCTGGCCGGAAGGGAGACACCAGGACAGGAAAATTCTCCAGGTCCTGTGATAGATTTTGGCCAAGGAATACTTCCGAGCCCGAGTCATAGTGGAGATGACTTCAGGAGGGATACCAGAAGTCGTCAAGATCCAGGACTCAAGAGCCACGCCGTCAATCTGAGAGCCGCAGAATTCTGGCGGAAAGACGGACCTTGTGAGAGAAGTTCTGGACGGTCCGGGGGATGCCACAGCACCTCAACGGACAGATGGAACAGGTCAGGGTACCAAGCTCGCCTGGGCCAGTCTAGAGCAATGAGAATGACCCGACGGCCCTCCATTCTGATCTTGCGCAGGACTCTGGGCAAGAGCTAGAGAGGGAAACACGTAAGACAGACGAAACTGGGACCAATCTTGAACCAGCGCGTCTGCTGCCAAGGCCTGAGGATCGTGGGAGCGAAGATCCACTTCCGGAGTGCCCCAAGTGCGACAGATTGACCGAAACACTGCCGGGTGCAGAGCCCACTCGCCGCTGTCCACGGTTTGACGGCTGAGATAATCTGCCTCCCAGTTTTACTCGCCTGGGTTGTGGATTGCGGATGTGGTGGACCTGGAATCCTCCGTCCACTGAAGGATGCGTTGAACCTCCAACGTTGCCAGGCGGCTGAGTGTCACGCCCTGGTGGTTGATGTAGGCAACCGCAGTGGCGTTGTCTGACTGGACTCGAATGTGCTTGCCCGCCAACTTGGTGAAAGGCCAAGAGAGCTAGAAGCACAGCTCTGATTTCCAGCACATTGATCGAGAGGGCTGATTCGGACGGAGTCCAAGTGCCCTGCGCTCTGTGGTGGAGATATACTGCTCCCCAGCCGGATAGACTGGCATCCGTGGTGAGGATCACCCAGGACGGGGCCAGGAAGGAGCGTCCCTGAAGAGAGAGGGGCCGAAGCCACCACTGAAGGGAGCCCCTGGTCTGTGGCGACAGAGCCACTAACCAGTGCAAGGAGGAAGTCTGTCCCAACAGCGGAGAGCAAGGGAACCGCTTCCACTGACGCCACCATCTGACCCAGCACCTGCATTAGGTGCCTGATGGAAAGACGGCGGGGCCTCAGCAAAGAGCGCACCGCTAGTGAAGGGACTGCTGTTTTACTAAGGGCAGCTTCACAAGTGCCTGCAGAGTCTCGAATTGCATTCCCTAGGTACGTGAGCTTTTGGGTCGGAGTCAGAGTGGACTTGGGAAAAGACAAGCCACCCGAATTGGACTAGAGTGGCGAGAGTGAGCGAAGCACTCCGCTGACTGTCTGCACTGGATGAAGCCTTGACTAGAAGGCCGTCCAGGAAAAGGGATGCCAACCCTTGGAGGTGCAGAACCGCAACCACAGCTGCCATGACCCTGATGAATACTCGAGGGGCTGTGGCTAACCCGAAGGGAAGAGCCACGAATCGGAAATGTTCCTCTCTGATTGCAAAACGTAGCCAACGCTGGTGTGAAACTGCAATTGGCACATGCAGATAGACATCTCTGATGTCGAGGATGCAAGGAATCTCCTTGGGTCATTGAGGCAATGACCGATCGCAGAGACTCCATGCGAAAATGCCGCACCTGAACATGCTTGTTGAGAAGCCTGAGATCCAGGATGGGCCGGAAGGACCGTCCCTTTAGGGGACTAGGAAGAGATTTGAGTAGAAACCTCTGAACCGTTCCCAGGCGGGAACCGGTACAATTACTCCGTTGGCCTGCGAGGATGCCACGGCCTGAGAGAAGGCGGCGGCCTTGAAGCAGGTGGGAGTTGACAGAAAAAATCTGTTTGGCGGGCTGGATAGAATTCTATCCTGTAGCCGTGGGAGATGATATTCCGCACCCACTGATCGGAGACGTGTTGAAACCACATGTCGCCAGGCGGGAGAGCCTGCCACCGACCAAGGACGATGCTGGCGCGGCCAGATAGTCAAGAGGAGGCTGCCCTAGTGGCAGCAGCTCCTGCGTCTTCTGAGGACGCGGCTTCGTGCGCCAGTTGGGTTTTTGGTCCTTGGCTGAGTTAGTGGACGAGGCCGAGGGCTTAGAGAACGACCAGTTGGAGGAACGAAAGGAACGAAACCTCGACTGGTCCTGCCCTGGATGGATTTGGTTTGTGGCATGGAAGTACTCTTCCCGCCAGTAGCTTCCTGAATAATTTCATCCAGTTGTTCGCCGAACAGCCTGGGCCCAGCAAATGGGAGCCCAGCAAGATACTTCTTTGAAGAAGCGTCTGCCTTCCACTCTCGAAGCTACAAGATCCTGTGGATAGCGAGAGGATTGGCCGAAGCCACCGCAGTGCGGAGCCTCCAGCATGGCAGACATGACATAGGATGAAAAGGCTGAAGCCTGGAAGTTAAGGCAACCATCTCGGGCATAGAGTCCCTGGTGAGGGAATGCATCTCCTCTAGAGAAGCAGAGATGGCTTTGAAAACCCACACTGCTGCAAAAGATGGGGAGCACGAGGCCCCTGCCGCCTCATATACAGATGGCGGTTGGAATCCTTAAGAGAGTTGCCATCAGCCACTGATACAACTTTCCGGGCTGAGAGTCTAGACACCGGAGGGTCTACCTGTGGTGAATGAGCCCACTCCTTGACCACCTCTGGTGGAAACGTAAAACGGTCATCAGAACCACGCTTTGGGAAGCGTCTGTCAGGACAGGCTCTGGGCTTGGTCACAGTGGCCTGAAAACTGGAGTGGTTAAGGAACACACTCCTTGTTCACTTAGGCAAGGTATACTGATGCTTTTCTGCCAGAGAGGGTTGCTCCTCTGATACTGGCGGATTGAGGTCCAGTACAAAAATTAATGGACGCAATCAAATCACTAGCATCTGCGTCACTTTCGGACAGATCAATGGGGTACATGGAGGTAGCGTCCGAGCCCCCAGTAAAGGCATCCTCCTTGTCCTGCGAGTCAGCTCGTGAATCAGAGCCGCGGGACGAGGAAGGAGAGGGGACCCTGCGTCTCCATTTTAGGAGGACGGGGTCTGTGCCAGATGAAGAATCCTCTGTGAGCTTTGCTGAGCGAGCCGTAGCAGCAGAAGAGCCCTGAGGAGGGGGCTGATGCATGCTCAGCAGTGTCCGGGACATCTGTCCCCTGGAAGAAGGGAATTTTGTTACTTACCGTAAATTCCTTTTCTTCTAGCTCCTATTGGGAGACCCAGACGATTGGGTGTATAGTACTGCCTCCGGAGGCCACACAAAGCATTACACTAAAAAGTGTAAGGCCCCTCCCCTTCTGGCTATACACCCCCAGTGGGATCACTGGCTCACCAGTTTTAGTGCAAAAGCAAGAAGGAGGAAAGCCAATAACTGGTTTAAACAAATTCACTCCGAAGTTACATCGGAGAACTGAAAACCATTCAACATGAACAACATGTGTACCCGAAAAACAACCAAAAATCCCGAAGGACAACAGGGCGGGTGCTGGGTCTCCCAATAGGAGCTAGAAGAAAAGGAATTTACGGTAAGTAACAAAATTCCCTTCTTCTTCGGCGCTCCATTGGGAGACCCAGACGATTGGGACGTCCAAAAGCTGTCCCTGGGTGGGTAAAGAAATACCTCATGTTAGAGCTGCAAAGACAGCCCTCCCCTACGGGGAGGCAACTGCCGCCTGCAGGACTCTTCTACCTAGGCTGGCGTCCGCCGAAGCATAGGTATGCACCTGATAATGTTTGGTGAAAGTGTGCAGACTCGACCAGGTAGCTACCTGGCACACCTGTTGAGCCGTAGCCTGGTGTCGTAATGCCCAGGACGCACCCACGGCTCTGGTAGAATGGGCCTTCAGCCCTGATGGAACCGGAAGCCCCGCAGAACGGTAGGCTTCCAGAATTGGTTCCTTGATCCATCGAGCCAGGGTGGATTTTGCAGCCTGCGATCCCTTGCGCTGACCAGTGACAAGGACAAAGAGTGCATCCGAGCGGCGCAGGGGCGCCGTGCGGGAATGTAGATTCTGGGTGCTCTACACCAGATCCAACAATGCAAGCCATTACATATCGATGAAATGGATAAAAGGAAGGTAAGGAGATATCCTGATTGTGATAAAAAGGGGATACCACCTTAGGGAGAAACTCTGGGATCGGACGCAGCACTACCTTATCTTGGTGAACACCAGGAAGGGAGCTTTGGATGACCGCGCTGCTAGTTCGGACACTCTCCGAAGAGACGTGACCGCTACCAGAAAGGCCACTTTCTGTGAAAGTCGAGAAAGTGAAAACATCCCTCAGAGGCTCGAAGGGCGGCTCCTGGAGAGCAATTAATACCCTGTGCAGATCCCATGGGTCTAACGGCCTCCTGTACGGAGGGACAATGTGATAACCCCCCTGCAGGAACGTGCGTACCTGAGGAAGTCGTACTAGGCGCTTCTGAAAGAATACCGACAGCGCTGCGACTTGTCCTTTAAGGGAGCCGAGCGACAAACCTTTTCCCAATCCAGATGCAGGAAGGGAGGAAAAAGGAGACAATGCAAATGGCCAGGGAGACACTCCCGAAGCAGAGCACCAAGATAAGAATATCTTCCATGTCTTGTGGTAGATCTTGGCAGACGTCGGCTTCCTAGCCCGTCTCATGGTGGCAATGACGTCTTGAGATAATCCTGAAGACGCCAGGATCTCGGACTCGATGGCCATACAGTCAGGATCAGGGCCGTAGAATTCAGTGGAAAAAACGGCCCTTGGGACAGTAAGTCTGGCCGGTCTGAGAGTGCCCACGGGTGGCCGACCGTGAGATGCCACAGATCCGGGAACCACGACCTCCTCGGCCAGTCTGGGACGACGAGGATGGCGCGGTGGCAAGCGGAGCTGAGCTTGCGTAGCACTCTGGGCAACAGTGCCAGAGATGGAAACACATAGGGTAGCTGGAACTGCGACCAATCCTGAACTAGGGCGCCCGCCGCCAGAGCTCTTTGCTCGTGAGACCGCGCCATGAAAATCGGGACCTTGTTGTTGTGCCGAGACGCCATTAGGTCGACGTCCGGCATCCCCCAGCTGCTACAGATTTCCTGACACCATTCTGGGTGCAGAGGTCATTCCCCTGCGTCCATACCCTGGCGACTGAGGAAGTCTGCTTCCCAATTTTCTACGCACGGGATGTGAACTGCGGATATGGTGGATGCTCTGTCCCCCACCCACGTCAGAATCCGCCGGATTGCCTGGTAGGCTTGGCGATGCGTGTTCCGCCTTGGTGGGCGATGTCTGCCACCGCTGTGGAATTGTCCGACTGAATTCGGATCCGTTTTCCTTCCAGTCACTGCTGGAAGGCTTGCAGGGCAAGATACACTGCCCAGCTTTCCAGAACATTGATCCGAAGGATGGACTCCTCTGAAGAGAGTCCTTGACCGTCTGAGAAGGGAAACGTTCCTGTCTAGGGACGTCGACTCCCCAACCCATTGGCAAAGCATGTCCCATTGAAGTGGACGCAGATGAAACTGCGCGAAAGTGACTGCCTCTGCATGAGGCGTCTTAAGGGGTGTGACTGGCCTTGAAGGAGAGACTGCACCCCCGTCTGTAGTGAACGCTGCTTGTCCAGCGGAAGCTTCCCTATCGCTGAGGGAGTGTGAAACTCCATGCCCAGATATGTCAGCGATTGGGTCGGTGCCCGATGTAACTTTGAAAAGTTGATGATCCACCCGAAACTTGGAGAGTCTCCAGCGCCCCGTTCAGGCTGTGTTGGCATGCCTCTTGAGAGGGTGCCTTGACAAGTGGATCGTCCCAGTAAGGATCACAGAGTGACCCTGAGAGTGCAGGACTGCTCCCACTGCTGCCCTGAACTTGGTGAAAACCCGTAGGGCTGTCGCCAGACCGAAGGGCAGGGCTACGCACTGAAGATGCTCGTCTTCAATAACGAAACGTAGCAAACGCTAGTGCTCTGGAGCAATCGGCACGTGGAGATAAGCATCCTGTACATTGAGGCAATGACGGAGCGGAGGGTTACATCCGGAACCGCCTGGCCTTCACGTGCTTGGTGAGCAGTTTTAGTTCCAGAACGGAACGGAAAGAGCCACCCTTTTTTGGCACCCCAATCAGATTGGAGGAAAAAACCGTGTCTTGTTCCTGAAGAGGAACAGGGATTACCACTCCTGCTGCCTGCAGAAGAGCCTCGGCTCGGTGGGGGGGGGGGAATGTCCTGTACACGTGAGACACAGTGTCTCTCACCCACCGGTCTGTGACCTGCGGCAGCTAAATGTCGCCAAGCGGGAGAGTCTGCCACCAACCGCGGATGCGGAGAGAGAGAGCTGAAGTCATGAGGAGACCGCCTTGGTAGCGGTTCCTCCTGCAGCCTTCCTTTGGCGTGATTGAGCCCGGCCGGAATTTGAGCCCCTCTGAGCATTTTGAGCCCTTTTGGACGAGGACAATTGGGACCTGCCCGAGCCTGGGAAGGACCGAAACCTCGACTGTCCCCCCAGGACAGCATTACTAGGGTAAGACGCAATGCAGACATTGCGAGGTTAAGGACACCACCTGCGGCACAGATGTACATGTGCTCAAGACCAGCTGCGCAAGACCAGCTGAAAAAGCTTAGAGTGCCCATACGGCTGCGAATGCCGGAGCAACCGACACGCTGATAGCTTCACAGACAGATTTCAACCAGAGGTCCATCTGTCTGTCAATGGCATCTTTAAGTGACGTCCCATCTCCCCTGCAACTATGGATCTAGCCGCAAGCCTGGAGATTGGGGGATCCACCTTTGGACCCTGGGTCCAGCGCTTTACCACGTCAGGGGGAAGGGATAACTTGTATCCTTAATACGTTTGGAGAAAACGCTTATCTGGTAAGCGTGGTGTTTCTGAACTGCTTCTCTGAAGTCAGCGTGGCCAGAAAAAGTACTCAATATACGCATGAGATACTAAAAAAAAAAGGATTTCTCCTGCTGTAAAGCTGACTCCTCCCCTGGGGGAGCTGAGGGAGCAATATCCAACATTCCATTGATGGACGCTATAAGATCATTCACTATGGCGTCACCATCCGGTGTATCCGGATTGAGAGCGGTGTCAGGACCAAAGCTCTGATCAGCTACGTCTGCCTCATCATACAGAGAGTCCTCCCGCTGGGACCCTGACCAGTGATGAAGCCGAGTGCCGCACCCAGCGAGCTAGCTTAGGCTGTCTGGGACTGCCGTCCGTGTCAGAGCCTTCACCCTGGAATGCCTGGGACCCCCCCCGGAGCACTGATTATGTTCCAAATGAGGGTGGCCAGGGAGCATTAATCAAGATTGCCCATGGCCTGTCTGGACTGCAAAGTCTCTAATCAGCCGAAACTGCAACTCCGTCCCTGTCCCTGGACAGGGTTCACAGGTGGTTCCTTTGGCCACCTCTAGTAGAGACCCCGGCTGACCAAGTGCTACAGGGGTGCATTGGACACAATGGGGGTCAGTGGAACCTGCCGGTGGAACAGTATCACATGTAGGAAAAGCAGCATAGAAAGCCTGTGTTGCTTTTTTGCTGCTGTATTCTAGCCATCTATGCAATGTATAGCATACAAGCATAAACACTTCAGCACATGCAATACAAGCAGCATAGAAAGCCTGTGCCTTGGCACCCTTGCTTTTTTGCTGCTGTTGTCCAGCCATCTAGGAGAATACAGCCAAGAGTAGCGACCGTACAGTGCAATGTATAGCATACAAGCATAAGTACAAATGAACACTTCAGCACATGCAATACAAGCAGCCTATAAAGCCTGTGCCTTGGCGCCCATGCTTTTTTGCTGCTGCTGTCCAGCCCTCTAGGAGAATATAGCCAAGAGTAGCGACCGTACAGTGCAATGTATAGCATACAAGCATAAGTACAAATGAACACTTCAGCACATGCAGTACAAGCAGCATAGAAAACCTGTGCCTTGGCACCCTTGCTTTTTTGCTGCTGTTGTCCAGCCCTCTAGGAGAATATAGCCAAGAGTAGCGACCGTACAGTGCAATGTATAGCATACAAGCCTAAGTACAAATGAACACTTCAGCGCATGCAATACAAGCAGCCTAGAAAACCTGTGCCTTAGCACCCTTGCTTTTTTGCTGCTGTTATCTCGCCATCTAGGAGGGCATATAGCCAAAGATAGCGACCGTACAGTGCAGTGTATAGCATACAAGCATAAACTACAAATGGACACTTCGGTATTTAGTGGGGTCAGCACTTCAGGTGCTGCTTACCGCCCGCCTATAACGCGGGTGTGTGGTCGCCAGAGCCCTGTGAGTGGTTGCCCAGAGCATGTCTCCGTTCCCCAGCTCTGACTGCGTGCAGGAATGGCTGCCGGCGTCCTTCTCCAGCTCGTGTGACGAGGGGCGGGCCGTGGGCGTGCCCCAGACAAGAGCGGGAAACTGGCGTCCCACTGTGTCCAGTGAAGGGGGCTGGAGAATGCAAAGCAGACTCCAGCCCTCGGCGCTGACTGTCTGTACAGCGTCCCGCCTCACCCCTGACTGGCAGGGCTGGAGGCGGGAACGAAACGAAAACTAGGCCGCAAAGCCGGGGACTCGAGTAATAAGCGCGGCCGTCCATGTGCACGGCCAGCGTGGAAGTCCCCGGCGCACCACAAGTCCCAGCCGCGCCACAATGTAAAAAACACCCAGCAGCGGCCGGCGCGGCAGTTCCCAATACATAAAGTCACTCAGCAAAGCTGTAGTGAATAATAGCACGAGCGCTCCACGCTGTTGCCCCCGGCGCACTAACACTCCCAGCAATGCTGGTGTGTGTGTGCGCGCTTGCCCGGGGACACAGAGTACCTTAATGTAGCAGGGCCTGTCCCTGACGATACTCAGCTCCATATCCAGCAGGTTCTCTGGGTCTGTGGATGGAGCCCGGTCTCAGTGCCTGGAGACCTGTAAGATCCCACTTCGCCCAGAGCCCTGAGGGGGGATGGGGAAGGAAAACAGCATGTGGGCTCCAGCCTCCGTACCCGCAATGGGTACCTCAACCTTAACAAACACCCGACAAAAGTGGGGTGAGAAGGGAGCATGCTGGGGGCCCTAGTATGGGCCCTCTTTTCTTCCATCCGACATAGTCAGCAGCTGCTGCTGACTAAAAACAGTGGAGCTATGCGTGGATGTCTGACCTCCTTCGCACAAAGCAGAAAACTGGTGAGCCAGTGATCCCACTGGGGGTGTATAGCCAGAAGGGGAGGGGCCTTACACTTTTTAGTGTAATGCTTTGTGTGGCCTCCGGAGGCAGTACTATACACCCAATCGTCTGGGTCTCCCAATGGAGCGCCGAAGAAAGAAGGATTCTACCCAAGCCGGGGGTTCAGCCACCGGAGCCGGAGCAGCCGGAGGGACCACTGGGAATGAGCCTCCAGGCTGAGGCATTGTCAGGTTAGAGCAGGCATCACAATGTGGATATGTGCTCAGTACAGGCAGTACAAGCCTACATGCAGTGCATATTAAGTACAGCCTTGCACTCGTGTGAGACATGCTGCTGAAGTGGGGGCTCTGAGCCAGAATGACCCCCAGCAGAGTATGTACGCAGAGTATATAAGCAGGTCCACAACCGGAGGTTGTGGCTTGCCAGACCGTTTGACATTGGGACATCTCTGTGCCCTCCAGATCCCACAGCCCGGACCCCCAGTGAGATGGCCAGCGCCGATCGCTGTCACAATGTGGTTATGCAGACATGCATAAGAACGCTGATAAAATGGCGCCGGAGCGAGGAGAGGGGGCGGGGCCTACTCTAAGAGCGGGATCCGGAGGGCCAAGGAGATATACAGGGGGGGATATATTACCTCAGAGAGGAGTGTCCCTCCCCTGTGCCGAACGGTCGCTGGGCGGAGCCGCACTGTCCCTCTGCATGATTGGCATGCAGGGGCAGTGAAAACGAAACTAGGCCTCAGGCGAAGCCGGGGCCTAAATTTAACGATGCGGCCGGCGAGCAGGCACCATCGGCGCGGTTCTCAGGTGAAAACCAGAGAACCGGCCGGAAATGTCACAATAGATACACAGCACACTCTCCCCAACAATAAAGTACAAGGGACCCCCGATAATAACGTCTCAGATACTTAGCTTGTGAGACGCAGGGCCAGGTCCCTGAGGGATGAGTGCTCCGTCCGGCAGGATCCTGAAAGGGCTGCGGATGGAGACCGGTCTCCTGCAAGGCAGGGAGAACCGTGCTGGCTCCCACTTCAAGCCAGAGCCCGAGGGATGGTGAAGGAGCGCGGCATGTAAGGCTCCAGCCTTGAAATCAACCTTAACAACACCGCCGACACAGTGGGGTGAGAAGGGACATGCCGGGGGTCCAGGCTTGGACCCGCTTTTCTTCAAACTCTTTCCAAAAATCAAAATCAGATGAGAATGCATGTGTGGATGTGTGCCTCCTGAACACAAAGCATTGAACTGGCTATATTTGGTTATCCAGGGGGTGTATATGCTCGGAGGGAGGGGCTACACTTTTTAGTGTAGTACTTTGTGTGTCCTCCGGAGGCAGAAGCTATATACCCATGGTCTGGGTCTCCCATAGGAACGATGAAGAAAAAAGAAAGAAAGAAGGGGGGAGAAGAAAGTAAGAAAGAAAGAAAGAAGGGGGGAGAAGAAAAAGAAAGAAGGGGGGAGAAGAAAGAAAGAAGGGGGAGAAGAAAGAAAAAGAAAGAAAGAAGGGGGAGAAGAAAGAAAAAGAAAGAAAGAAAGAAAGAAAGAAAGAAAGAAAGAAAGAAAGAAAGGGGGGGAAAAGAAAGAAAGAAAGAAAGAAGGGGGGAGAAGAAAGAAAGAAAGAAGGGGGGAGAAGAAAGAAAGAAAGAAAGGGGGGAGAAGAAAGAAAGAACGAAAGGAAGAAGGGGGTAGAAGAAAGAAAGAAAGAAAAGGCGGGAGAAGAAAGAAAGAAAGAAGGGGGGAGAAGAAAGAAAGAAAGAAAGAAAGAAGGGGGAGAAGAAAGAAAGAAACAAAGAAGGGGGGAGAAGAAAGAAAGAAAGAAAGAAGGGGGGAGAAGAAAAAGAAAGAAGGGGGGAGAAGAAAGAAAGAAGGGGGAGAAGAAAGAAAAAGAAAGAAAGAAAGAAAAGGGGGAAAAGAAAGAAAGAAAGAAAGAAGGGGGGAGAAGAAAGAAAGAAAGAAGGGGGGAGAAGAAAGAAAGAAAGAAAGAAAGGGGGGAGAAGAAAGAAAGAAAGAAAGGGGGGAGAAGAAAGAAAGAACGAAAGGAAGAAGGGGGTAGAAGAAAGAAAGAAAGAAAAGGCGGGAGAAGAAAGAAAGAAAGAAGGGGGGAGAAGAAAGAAGAAGGGAATTTTGTTACTTACCGTAAATTCCTTTTCTTCTAGCTCTTATTGGGAGACCCAGACGATTGGGGTATAGCTACTGCCCTCTGGAGGCCACACAAAGCACTACATCAAAAGTGCAAGGCCCCTCCCCCTCTGGCTATACCCCCCCCGTGGTATCACGGGTTCTCCAGTTTTAGTGCCAAAGCAAGAAGGAGGAAGCCAATAACTGGTTTAAACAAATTAACTCCGAATAACATCGGAGAACTGAAAAACCGTTCAACATGAACAACATGTGTACCCGCAAACAACAAAAAAACATCCCGAAGGACAACAGGGCGGGTGCTGGGTCTCCCAATAAGAGCTAGAAGAAAAGGAATTTACGGTAAGTAACAAAATTCCCTTCTTCTTCAGCGCTCTATTGGGAGACCCAGACGATTGGGACGTCCAAAAGCTGTCCCTGGGTGGGTAAAGAAATACCTCATGTTAGAGCTGCAAAACAGCCCTCCCCTACGGGGGTGTCACTGCCGCCTGCAGGACTCTTCTACCTAAGCTGGCATCCGCCGAAGCATAGGTATGCACCTGATAATGCTTGGTGAAAGTGTGCAGACTGGACCAGGTAGCTGCCTGGCACACCTGTTGAGCCGAAGCCTGGTGACGTAATGCCCAGGACGCACCCACGGCTCTGGTTGAGTGGGCTTTAAGCCCTGAAGGAACCGGAAGCCCCGCAGAACGGTAGGCCTCTAGAATTGGTTCTTTGATCCATCGAGCCAGGGTGGCTTTAGAAGCCTGCAACCCCTTGCGCGGACCAGCGACAAGGACAAAAAAGTGCATCGGCCCGGCGCATGGGCGCCGTGCGGGAAATGTAGATTCTGAGTGCTCTCACCAAATCTAGCAAACGTAAATCATTCTCATACCGGTGAACCGGATGAGTGCAAAAAGACGGTAAGGAGATATCCTGATTAAGATGAAACGAGGATACGACCTTAGGGAGAAACTTCGGAATGGGGCGCAGCACTACCTTGTCCTGGTGAAACACCAGGAAGGGAGCCTTGGATGACAGAGCTGCCAGCTCAGACACTCGCCGAAGCGATGTGATCGCGACGAGAAACGCCACCTTCTGTGACAGGCGAGAAAAAGAAACTTCCTTCAGAGTCTCGAAAGGCGGCTTCTGGAGAGCAACTAGAACCCTGTTCAGATCCCATGGATCTAACGGCCGCTTGTACGGGGGTACGATATGACAAACCCCCTGCGGGAACGTGCACACCTTAGAAAGACGTGCTAGCCGCTTCTGAAAAAAACACGGATAGTGCTGAGACTTGCCCTTTGAGGGAGTCGAGCGACGAGCCCTTTTCTGACTCCTATTGTAGGAAGGAAAGAAAAGTAGGCAATGCAAATGGCCAGGGAGACACTCCCTGAGTAGAGCACCAGAATAAGAAAATCTTCCACGTTCTGTGGTATATCTTAGCAGACGTGGGCTTCCTAGCCAGTCTCATGGTGGCAACGACCCCTTGGGATAATCCTGAAGACGCTAGGATCCAGGACACAAAAGCCACCCAGTCAGGTTCAGGGCCGCAGAAGTCCGATGGAGAAAACGGCCCTTGGGACAGTAAGTCTGGTCGGTCTGGTAGTGACCACGGTCGGCCGACCGTGAGATGCCACAGATCCGGGTACCACGATCTCCTCGGCCAGTCTGGTGCGACGAGTATGACTCGGCTGCAATCGGATCTGATTTTGCGCAGTACTCTGGACAAGAGTGCCAGAGGTGGAAACACATATGTGAGCCGGAACTGCGACCAATCTTGCACTAAGGCGTCTGCCGCCAGAGCTCTGTGATCGCGCGATCGTGCCATAAATGCCGGGACCTTGTTGGTGTGCCGAGACGCCATTAGGTCGACGTCCGGCACCCCCCAGCGGCAACAGATTTCCTGAAACACGTCCGAGTGAAGGGACCATTCCCCCGCGTCCATACCCTGGCGACTGAGGAAGTCTGCTTCCCAGTTTTCTACGCCCGGGATGTGAACTGCGGATATGGTGGATGCTGTGTCCTCCACCCACCTGAGGATTCGCCGGACTTCCTGGAAGGCTTGCTGACTGCGCGCCCCTTCTAGGTGGTTGATGTATGCCACCGCTGTGGAGATGTCCGACTGGATTCGGATCTGCTCTCTTTCTAGCCACTTCTAGAAGGCTAATAGGGTAAGATACCCTGCCCCGATTTGAACATCGATCTGAAGGGTGGACTCCTGCTGAGTCCATGTCCCCTGAGCCATGTGGCGGAGACAAACTGCTCCCCACCCTGACAGACTCGTATCTGTCGTGACCAGTGCCCAGGATGGGGGCTATGGCCACTATAGCAGAGAGTCCTCGGCCGTCTGGGAAAGGGAGACTTCCCTGTCCAGGGAGGTTGACTGCCCGTCCCATTGGCGGAGAATGTCCCATTGCCGTTGGCGCAGATGAAACTGCGCAAAGAGAACTGCCTCGATGGCTGCCACCATCTTCCTTAGGAAGTGCATGAGGCGCCTTAAGGGGTGCGACTGGCCTTGAAGGAGAGACTGCACCTCTGTCTGCAGTGAACGCTGCTTGTTCAGCGGAAGCTTCACTATTGCTGATAGAGTATGAAACTCCATGCCGAGATACGTTAGTGATTGAGTCGGAGACAGATTTGACCTTGCCAAATTGATGATCCACCCGAAAGTCTGGAGAGTCTCCAGCGTAACATTCAGGCTGCATTGGCATGCCTCGAGGGAGGGTGCTTTGACGAGTAGATCGTCCAAGTATGGGATCACCGGGTGTCCCTGAAAGTGCAAGACTGCTACCACTGCTGCCAGGACCTTGGTGAACACCCGTGGGGCTGTCGCCAGACTGAATGGCAGAGCTACGAACTGAAGATGTTCGTCTCCTATCACAAAACGTAGAAAACGTTGGTGCTCCGTAGCAATTGGCACGTGGAGATAGGCATCTTTGATGTCTGTTGAGGCAAGGAAGTCTCCTCGAGACATTGAGGTAATGACGGATCGGAGGGATCCCATCCGGAACCGCCTGGAGTTCGCATGCTCGTTGAGCAGTGTCAGGACCAGAACGGGACGGAAGGAACCGTCCTTTTTTGGAGCCACAAAGAGATTGGAGTACAAACCCTCGCCCTCGTCCCTGAGGGGGGACAGGGATCACCACTCCTTCTGCTCTTAGAGCATCCACCGCCTGCAGCAGGGAAATGGAGTCGGAGGACGAGATTAGAACACTGTCCTGTGCACGTGAGCACAATGTTCGCCACCCACCGGTCTGTGACCTGTGGCAGCTAAATGTCGCCAAAGGCGGGGGGTTCTGCCATCAACCGCGGATGCGGAGAGAGAGAGAGAACTGAGAGTCCTGAGGAGACCGCCTTGTAGCGGTTCCTCCGACTGCCTTCCTTGGGCGTGATTGAGCCCGGCCGGAATCTGAGCCCGTCTGAGGTTTAGTAGCCCTTTTGCCCGAGGACAATTGGGACCTACCGGAGCTTGGGAAGGACCGAAACCTCGACTGTACTTTTAGGACAGTATTAACAGGATAAGTCGCAGTGCAGACATTGCGGGTTACGGACGCCTCTGCGGTACAGATGTCCCTGTGCTCAAGGCCAGCTGCGCAAGAACAGCTGAAAAGGTTATGTTGCCTATACGGCTGTGGATGCCGGAGCAACCGACACGCCGATAGCTTCCTAGACAGATTTCAACCAGAGTCCATCTGTCTGTGACTGGCGTCTTTAAGTGAAGCCCCATCTCCAGTGCAACTATGTCTCTAGACGCAAGCCTGGAGATTGGAGAATCCACCTTTGGACCCTGGGTCCAGCACTGACCGCGTCAGGGGAAAAGGGATAACGTGTATCCTAAAAACATTTGGAGAAGACGCTTATCTGGTAAGCGTGGTGTTCCTGGACTGCTTCTCTGAAGTCAGCGTGGCCAGAAAAATACTCAACATCTGTGTGAGATACTGAAAAGGGACTTCTCCTGTTCGTCTCCTATCTCCACTGGGGGAGCTGAGGGAGAAAGATCCAACCTTCCATTGATGGACGGTATAGGATCATTCCGTATGGCGTTACCACCCGGTGTATCCGGATCGATAACTATGTCAGAATCAAAGCCCTGAAGAGCTGCCTTTTGGTCCAGTAGATTGCCCATGGCCTGTCTGGACTGCAAGTCTCTATATTATGACTACTCCGTCCCTGTCCATGGACAGGGTTGACAGGTGGTTTCTTTGGCCACAACTAGTAGAGACCCAGGCAGACGAAGTGCTAGAGACCCCGGCACGTGCTACGGGGGAGCATGCACACAATGGGACGGTGTCATGAACAGCCTCCCATGTAGTAAAAACAGCACTGAAAATCTGTGTAGCTGTTTTGCCGCTGCCGACTAGCTATCTAGAATTATATAGCCAAGATTGGTGACCGTACAGTGCAATGTATAGCATACAGGCATAAAGTACAAATGACCACTGCAGCACAAGCAATACAAGCAGCATAGAAGCCTGTGCCCTGGCACCCCTGCTCCTATGCTGCTGTATACTAGTCATCTAGGGGAATATAGCCAAGAGTGACCCTACAGTGCAATGTATAGCATACAAGCACAAGTACAAATGAACACTGCAGCACATGCAATACAAGCAGCATAGAAGCCTGTGCCCTGGCACCCCAGCTCTTCTGCTGCTGTAGACAAGTCATCCAGGGGAATATAGCCCAGAAGAGTGACCATACAGTGCAATGTATAGCATACAAGCACAAGTACAAATGCACACTGCAGCCCATGCAATACAAGCAGCATAGAAAAAAACCTGTGCCCCAGCACCCTTGGTTTTCTGCTGCTGTAGTCTAGCCATTCCAGGAGAATATAGCTAAGACTAGCGACTGTACAGTGCAATGTATAGCATATCAGCATAAACACAAATGAACACCTCAGTCGTGCAATACAAGCAGCCTAGAAAGCCTGTGCCTTAGCACACCTGCTTTCCTGCTGCTGATGTGTCGCTCCCCAAGCGGGCATATAGCGACCTGTGCAGTTAAAAACAACACATGTACACACTGCAGTTATCTGTGGTCAGCACTATGTGTGCCGCTTACCGCCCGCCTATAAGCGGGTGTATGATCGCCACCGTCCTGCCTGGTTGCCGAAATCCGAGCTCGGACTTCAGTAATGGCTGCCGGCTTCTTCCCCAGCTCATGTGAGGAGGGGCGGGCCGTGGGCGTGCCCCCAAGGCAGAGCGGGAATCCGGCGCCCGACAGTGTGCAGTGAGAGGGCTGGAGCATGTAAAAAGGCTCCAGCCCTCGGCGCTGCTGATTGCTCAGCGCCTGTCCCCTTCCCTGAGTGACAGGGAGGGGGCGGGAACGAAGCGGCACTAGGCCGCAGAAGCCGGGGACTGGATTTATAAGCGCCGCCGCCGTAAAAGCGCGGTCGGCGCCCAGTCCCCGGCGAACTACAAGTCCCAGCCGCGCCGCCGCTCCCGGAGCGTCCGGCGCGGTAGTTCCCAATACACAAAGTCACTCAGCAAAGCTGCAGTGACTGTAACCCTTTACTGTCCCCGGCGCACTAGCACACCCAGCAAGTCTGGAGTGTGCTGTGTCTGTGTGTCCGGGGACACAGAGTACCTGTAATGGTGCAGGGCCATGTCCCTGAACGGTACTCCAGCTCCGAATCCAGCAGGTTCAAATGGGTCTGTGGATGGAGCCCGGCGTCAGAGCTTTGAGGCCGGCAGGATCCCACTTCCACAGAGCCCCTCAGGGGGATGTGGAAGGAAAACAGCATGTCAGGCTCCAGCCCTGTACCAGCAATAGGTACCTCAACCTTACAACACCATCCAGGGGTGAGAAGGGAGCATGCTGGGGACACTATATGTGTCCTCTTTTCTTCCATCCGAAATAGTCAGCAGCTACTGCTGACTAAAATCTGTGGAGCTATGCGTGGATGTCTGACCTCCTTCGCACACAAAGCTAAAACTGGAGAACCCGTGATACCACGGGGGGGGTATAGCCAGAGGGGGAGGGGCCTTGCACTTTTGATGTAGTGCTTTGTGTGGCCTCCAGAGGGCAGTAGCTATACCCCAATCGTCTGGGTCTCCCAATAGAGCGCTGAAGAAAGAAAGAAAGAAAGAAGGGGGAGAAGAAAGAAAGAAACAAAGAAGGGGGGAGAAGAAAGAAAGAAAGAAAGAAAAGGCAGGAGAAGAAAGAAAGAAAGAAGGGGGGAGAAGAAAGAAAGAAAGAAAGAAAGAAAGAAAGAAGGGGGGAGAAGAAAGAAAGAAAGAAGGGGGGAGAAAAAAGAAAGAAACAAAGAAGGGGGGAGAAGAAAGAAAAGAAAGAAACAAAGAAGGGGGGAGAAGAAAGAAAAAAAAGAAAGAAAGAAGGGGGAGAAGTAAGAAAGAAAAAAGGGGGAGAAGAAAGAAAGAAGGGGGAGAAGAAAGAAAGAAGGGGGGAGAAAAAAGAAAGAAGGGGGGAGAAAAAAGAAAGAAAGAAAGAAAGAAAAAGGGGGGAGAAGAAAGAAAGAAGGGGAGGGAAGGGGGAGAAGAAAGAAAGAAAGAAGGGGGGAGGAGAAAGAAAGAAAGAAGGGGGGAGAAGAAAGAAAAAGAAAGAAAGAAGGGGGGAGAAGAAAGAAAGAAAGAAGGGGGGAGAAGAAAGAAAGAAAGAAGGGGGGAGAAGAAAGAAAGAAAGAAAGAAAGAAAGAAGGGGGGAGAAGAAAGAAAGAAAGAAAGAAGGGGGAGAAGAAAGAAAGAAAGAAAGAAGGGGGAGAAGAAAGAAAGAAAGAAAGAAAGAAGGGGGGAGAAGAAAGAAACAAAGAAAGAAAGAAAGAAAGAAAGAAAGAAGGGCGGAGAAGAAAGAAAGAAGGGGAGAGAAGGGGGAGAAGAAAGAAAGAAAGAAGGGGGGAGAAGAAAGAAAGAAAGAAGGGGGGAGAAGAAAAAGAGAATTTTGTTTACTTACCGTAAATTCTTTTTCTTATAGTTCCGACATGGGAGACCCAGACCATGGGTGTATAGCTTCTGCCTCCGGAGGACACACAAAGTACTACACTAAAAAGTGTAGCTCCTCCCTCCGAGCATATACACCCCCTGGATGACCAAATCTAGCCAGTTTAGTGCAAAAGCTGAAGGAGGACATCCACCGAGAAGTAGAGATAGAGTAAAACCCGGAATAACCGGAACCTCTGTCTACAACAACAGCCGGTGAAAACACACGGAACCAGAACTGC
This sequence comes from Anomaloglossus baeobatrachus, assembly GCF_048569485.1. Lineage (NCBI taxonomy): Eukaryota > Metazoa > Chordata > Amphibia > Anura > Aromobatidae > Anomaloglossus > Anomaloglossus baeobatrachus. Next base: position 51,667,065 of record NC_134358.1, read on the forward strand.
CAACAGGCAACAGGGAGGGTGCTGGGTCTCCCATGTCGGAACTATAAGAAAAAGAATTTACAGTAAGTTAACAAAATTCTCTTTTTCTTCATCGTTCCTTATGGGAGACCAAGACCATGGGACGTCTCAAAGCAGTCCATGGGTGGGAAATAAACAGAAAACTGAGAAGTAGGCAAAACCTAACTTCACAAATGGGCGACAGCCGCCTGAAGGATGCGTCTGCCCAAGCTCGCATCTGCCGAAGCATGAGCATGCACTTTGTAGTGCTTCGAAAAGGTGTGCAGACTAGACCAAGTGGCAGCCTGACAGACCTGCTGAGCCGTAGCCTGGTGCCTGAAAGCCCAAGAGACACCGACAGCTCTGGTCGAGTGCGCCTTAATCCCTGGCGGGGGAGGCACCTGAGAACATTGGTAGGCATCGGATATGGCCGACCTAATCCAACGAGCTAGGGTCGGTTTAGAAGCCGAGAGACCCTTGCGCTGACCTGTGGTCAGCACAAAAAGAGAGGTGCACCGCCTAAGAGCAGCGGTGCGTGACACATAGATCCGGAGCGCCCGCACCAAATCTAAAGTATGCAACGCTTTCTCAAAGCGATGCACAGGGGCCGGACAAAGGGAAGGCAATGAAATGTCCTGGTTAAGGTGGAAAGGAGACACCACTTTAGGGAGAATGTCCGGAGTTGGACGGAGAACCACCTTGTCTTGGTGAAAAACCAAAAAGGGTGACTCCGAAGAGAGCGCAGCCAAATCAGAGACTCTCCTGAGAGAAGTTATGGCCACCAGAAAGACCACTTTCTGTGAAAGTCGAAACAAAGAAATCTCCCTGAGAGGCTCAAAGGGGGGTTTCTGTAAGGCCGTGAGGACCAGATTAAGGTCCCAGGGATCCAAAGGCCGCCGGTAAGGAGGAATGATGTGAGATGCGCCCTGCATGAAGGTGCGCACCTGGGCCAGTAAGGCGATACGCCGCTGGAACAACACTGACAGAGCCGAGACCTGTCCCTTGAGGGAATTGAGGGGATAGTCCTAGCTGCAGACCGGACTGTAGAAAGGACAGGATGGTCGGCAAGGGAAAACGGCCAAGGAGCATGGCCGGAAGAGCGACACCAGGACAGGAAAATTCTCCAAGTCCTGTGGTAAATCCTGGCCGAGGAAGACTTCTGAGCCTGAGTCATAGTGGAGATGACCTCGGAAGGAATGCCTGAAGCCGTCAGGATACCAGGACTCAAGAGCCACGCCGTCAATCTGAGAGCCGCAGAATTCTAGCGGAAAAACGGACCTTGTGAGAGAAGGTCTGGGCCGGTCCGGGAGATGCCACGGCACCTCTACGGACAGACGGAGCAGGTCTGGGGTACCAAGCTCGCCTGGGCCAGTCTGGAGCAATGATTATGACCCGACGGCCCTCCATTCTGATCTTGCGCAGGACTCTGGGCAAGAGAGCTAGAGGGGGAAACACGTAGGCCAGACGGAACTGGGACCCAATCCTGAACCAGCGCGTCGCTGCCAAGGCCTGAGGATCGTGGGAGCGAGCCACGGTAAAACCGGGACCCTTGTTGTGCCGGGATGTCCATTAGATCCACTTCCGTAGTGCCCCACTTGCGGCAGATTGACCGGAACACTGCCGGATGCAGGGCCCACTCGCCGCTGTCCACGGTTTGACGGCTGAGATAATCTGCCCTCCCAGTTTTCTACGCCTGGGATGTGGACTGCGGATATGGTGGACCTTGGAGTCCTCCGTCCACTGAAGGATACGTTGAACTTCCAACATTGCTAGGCGCTGCGAGTCCCGCCCTGGTGATTGATGTAGGCAACTGCTGTCGCGTTGTCTGACTGGACTCGAATGTGCTTGCCCGCCAACAGGTGGTGAAAGGCTACGAGAGCTAGGAGCACAGCTCTGATTTCTAGCACATTGATCGAGAGGGCTGATTCGGACGGAGTCCAAGTGCCCTGTGCTCTCGGTGGTGGAGAAACACTGCTCCCCAGCCGGATAGACTGGCATCCGTGGTGAGAATCACCCAGGACGGGGATCAATAAGGAGCGTCCCCTGGGACAGAGAGAGGGGCCGAAGCCACCACTGAAGAGAGCTCCTGGTCTGTGGCGACAGAGCCACTAGCCTGTGCAAGGAAGAGGTCCGCTTGTCCCAACAGCGGAGAATGTCCAGCTGCAGAGGACGCAAATGGAACTGGGCAAAGGGAACCGCTTCCATTGACGCCACCATCTGACCCAGCACCTGCATGAGGTGCTTGATGGAATGACGGCGGGGCCTCAACAGAGAGCGCACCGCCAGATGAAGGGACTTGCTGCTTGACTAAGGGCAGCTTCACAAGTGCCGGCAGAGTCTCGAATTGCATCCCTAGGTACGTAAGTTTCTGGGTCGGGGTCAGAGTGGACTTGGGCAGATTGACAAGCCACCCGAATTGAACAAGCGTGGCGAGAGTGAGCGAGGACACTCCGCTGACAGTCTGCACTGGATGAAGCCTTGACTAGAAGGTCGTCCAGGTAAGGAATCACTGCCATCCCCTGGAGGTGCAGAACCGCAACCACTGCTGCCATGACCTTGGTGAATACACGAGGGGCCGTGGCTAACCCGAAGGGGAGAGCCACGAATTGGAAATGTTTCCTCTCCGATTGCAAAACGTAGCCAACGCTGGTGTGAAACTGCAATTGGCACATGCAGATAGGCATCTCTGATGTCGATGGATGCTAGAAAATCTCCTTGGGTCATTGAGGCAATGACCGATCGCAGAGATTCCATGCGAAAGTGCCGCACCTGAACATGCTTGTTGAGAAGCTTGAGATCCAGGATGGGCCGGAAGGAACCGTCCTTCTTGGGGACTAGGAAGAGGTTTGAGTAGAAACCTCTGAACCATTCCCGGGCGGGAACCGGTACAATTACTCCGCTGGCCTGCAAGGATGCCACGGCCTGAGAGAAGGCGGCGGCTTTGGAGCAGGGGGGAGTGGACAGAAAAAAATCTGTTTGGCGGGCTGGAAGAGAACTCTATCCTGTAGCCGTGGGAGATGATATCCCGCACCCACTGATCGGAGACGTGTTGAAACCACACGTCGCCAAAGTGGGAGAGCCTGCCACCGACTAAGGACGTTGCTGGCGCAGCCAGATAGTCAAGAGGAGGCCTGCCTCTAGTGGCAGCGGCTCCTCCGTTCTTCTGAGGACGCGGCTTCGTGCGCCAGCTGGGTTTTCGATCCTTGGCTGAGTTAGTGGACAAGGCTGAGGGCTTAGAGGATGACCAGTTAGAGGAACGAAAGGAACGAAACCTCGACTGGTTCCTGCCCTGGACAGGTTTCCTGGTTTTAGTTTGTGGCAAGGAAGTACTCCTTCCCGCCAGTAGCTTCCTTAATAATTTCATCCAGTTGTTCACCGAACAGCCGGGACCCAGCAAAGGGGAGCCCAGCAAGGTACTTCATGGAAGAAGCGTCTGCTTTCCACTCTCGAAGCCACAAGATCCTGCGGATCGCGAGGGAATTAGCGGAAGCCACCGCCGTGCGGTGAGAAGCCTCCAGAATGGCAGACATGGCATAGGATGAAAAAGCCGAAGCCTGGGAAGTTAAGGCAACCATTTCGGGCATAGAGTCCCTGATGAGGGAATGCATCTCCGCCAGAGAAGAAGAGACGGCCTTAAGAGCCCACAACTGCTGCAAAAGACGGGGAGAACGAGGCCCCTGCCGCTTCATATACAGATTTGGCCAGAAGGTCAACCTGGCGGTTCAGTGGAATCCTTAAGTGAGGTGCCATCCGCCACAGATACAACTGTCCGGGCTGGAGATTCTAGACACCGGAAGATCTACCTTTGGTGAATGAGCCCACTCCTTGACCACCTCTGGTGGAAAGGGAATACGGTCATCAGAACTACGCTTTGGGAAGCGTTTGTCAGGGACAGGCCCTGGGCTTGGTCACAGTGGCCTGAAAAATGGAGTGGTTAAAAAACATACTCCCTTGCTCTCTTAGGTGAGGTAAACTGGTGTATTTCTACCAGAGAGGCTTGTTCCTCTGACACTGGTGGATTGAGGTCCAGTACGGAATTAATGGACGCAATCAAGTCACTAACATCCGCATCACCTTCAGTTAGATCAATGGGGTACATAGAGGTAGCGTCCGAGCCCCCAGTAAAGGCATCCTCCTCGCCCTGCGATTCAGCTTGTGAATCAGAGCCGTGGGACGAGGAAGGAGAAGAGTCCCTGCGTCTCCGTTTAGGAGGACGGGGTCTGGGAACAGATGAAAAATCCTCTGTGAGCTCTGCAGAGCGAGTCGGAGCAGCAGAGGCGCCCTGAGAAGGGGGCTGATGCATGGTCAGCAGAGTCCGGGACAGCTGTCCCACGGAGTCGGCAAAGGACTGGGAGATAGCTTTAGAAAACGATGCTACCCAAGCCGGGGGTTCAGCCACCGGGGCCGGAGCAGCCGGAGGGACCCCTGGGGAGACTCCAGGCTGAGGCACCACCATGTTAGAGCAGGCATCACAATGTGGATATGTGCTCGGTTCAGGCAGTATGAGCTTACATGCAGTGCATATAGAGTAAAGCCTTGCAGCCTTGCTCCTAGTGAGAGACATGCTGCTGAGGTGGAGGTTCTGCAGTAAGGAACACACTCTTCAGAATGACCCCCAGAGAGTGTACAAGAAAGTCCACAACCAGAGGTTGTGGCTTACCAGACCGTTTTGTGTGCCCTCCCGGATTCCACAAGCTTGGACCCCCAGACAGATGCTGCAGCAGCCAGCGCCGATCAGTGTGTGAACACTGATAAAATGGCGCCGGAGTGAGGAGGGGGGGCGGGCTTTAGTCCAAGAGCGGGAACCGGAGGGCCAAGGAGAAATACAGGGGAGGGGAAACATCTCCTCAGAGAGGAGTGTCCTCCCCTGAGCTGAACGGCCGGTGGGTGGCGCCGCACTGTCCCCCTGCATGACTGACATGCAGGGGGCAGTGAAAACGAAAGTAGGCCGCAGCCGAAGCCGGGGCCTAAATTTTACCATGCGGCCGACGAGCAGGCACCCTCGGCGCGGTTCTCAGGAGAAAAACCAGAGAACCGGCCGGAAATGACAGCAAAGTTAAATAACACACTCTCCCCACAATAAATGTACCAGGGACCCCTCAATAACGTCTCAATACTTAGCTTATGAGACGCAGGGCCAGGTCCCTGAGGGATGAGCGCTCCGTCCGGCAGGGTCCTGAAAGGGCTGCGGATGGAGACCGGTCTCCTGCAAAGCAGTGAGAACCGTGATGGCTACCACTTCAAGCCAGAGCCCGAGGGATGGTGAAGGAGCACGGCATGTAAGGCTCCAGCCTTGTAAAATCAACCTTAACAGCAGCGCTGACACAGTGGGGTGAGAAGGGACATGCCGGGAGTCCATGCTTGGACCAGCTTTTCTTCCAACTCTTTGAAATCAAAAATCAAAAATCAGATGAGAATGCATGTGTGTGTGACCTCCTGAACACAAAGCATTGAACTGGCTAGATTTGGTCATCCAGGGGGGTGTATATGTCTAGGAGGGAGGAGCTACACTTTTTAGTGTAGTACTTTGGTGTGTCCTCCGGAGGCAGAACCTATACACCCATGGTCTGGGTCTCCCATAAGGAACGATGAAGAAAGAAAGAAAGAAAGAAGGGGGGAGAAGAAAGAAAGAAAGAAAGAAAGAAAGAAGGGAGGAGAAGAAAGAAGGGGGGAGAAGAAAGAAAGAAAGAAGGGGGGAGAAGAAAGAAAGAAAGAAAGAAGGGGGGAGAAGAAAGAAAGAAAGAAGGGGGGAGAAGAAAGAAAGAAAGAAGGGGGGAGAAGAAAGAAAGAAAGAAAGAAAGAAGGGGGGAGAAGAAAGAAAGAAGGGGGAGAAGAAAGAAAGAAAAAAGAAAGAAGGGGGGAGAAGAATGAAAGAAGGGGGGAGAAGGGGGAGAAGAAAAAGAAAGAAGGGGGGAGAAGAAAGAAAGAAAGAAGGGGGGAGAAGAAAGAAAGAAAGAAAGAAGGGGGGGAGAAGAAAGAAAAGAAAGAAAGAAAGAAGAAGGGGGGAGAAGAAAGAAAGAAGGGGGTAAAAGAAAGAAATTAAAGGCGGGAGAAGAAAGAAAGAAGAAGGGGGGAGAAGAAAAGAAAGAAAGAAGGGGGAAGAAGAAAGAAAGAAAGGGGAAGAAGAAAGAAAGAAGGGGGGGGAGAAGAAAGAAAGAAGGGGGGAGAAGAAAGAAAGAAGGGGGAAGAAGAAAGAAAGAAGGGGGAAGAAGAAAGAAAGAAGGGGGGAAGAAGAAAGAAAGAAGGCGGGAGAAGAAAGAAAGAAGGGGGGAGAAGAAAAGAAAGAAAGAAGGGGGGAGAAGAAA